>NC_057763.1:15766600-15999207 GCF_010389155.1 Erigeron canadensis
CCAGATTTACTAGTCTTATTAATCAGTTGAGAGGATTGGGTATTGAAAAAGACAAGGACATCCTTCATCAGAAATTCTGTTATATTTTTCCATCTAAATGGGAAAATATGATTTTTGTCCTAAGACAAGGTAAGACCCTGCACAGTCACACTCTTGCATCTCTCTATGGAGCTTTTAGATTCACTAAGGATAACAATGCTGCAAGACATGTGGCTGAACAGGATGCCATAAACCATGCCCAAAGTTCCAAGGTAACCAGTTTCACTGGACAACCTTGTGCTGCTTTAATTTCTGCTGAGAATGTCCACATTCTATGAAGGAGATGTTAAGCAATTTGTTGAACTCTGGTTTGACCACTAAGACCAGTGTTGGTTGTGATGAAACTGACAATGATGATCTGGTAGCCATGATTGCCAAGACCTTTAATAGGTTTAAGCATAAATCTAATCGACTTAATGGTTCCAATAATGCTTCCAGTTCCAACTCTCTGGACAAGGCCGATCTTACTTGCTATAAGTGTGGTAAGAAAGGTCACTTTGTGAAGGAATGCAGATCTAGTCAAATGAACAATCAATCTAGTCCCCTCATCCCAATGTATAATGTGCCTGATGATAAATATAAAGCTAAATATAAGAAGCTTAAGGCACAAATTGCCCTCTTGTCCTTTGAAAAAGAAAATGAAAAGAATAAATGCAAGATGGCAAACACTTAAGGGAAGTGGGAACTCTCTGATGATTCATCTAATGATGAGGAAGAGATTAGGGATATGTGTTTTATGGCACTAGAAGATCAACAGCAACATTTGGTGAAAGATGATGTCGTTGCAAGAAGATGGGTGGACATCATTCTGAAAAAGGTATGTGATTATGATAAGCAAGATGACCCTAAATTGAAACTGGACATTGCTGAATCACTCAATGGTGATTTATTGTTTGTTGAAACTGTAAGAACTGATAGTGAAAGGTATCTGGAAACAACTTTAACTGAATTAAACAATGTGAAACCCAGTTGAATGACCTGCAGAGTGTCCAGTTGGCTCTAAAAGAGTCAGTTTTGAAAATTGAAGCTTTAAAACTTGAAAATCAAAGTTTAAAATCTGATCTTGAGAAAGAAAAAAAGATTATCAAGTCCTGGGTTAAAGCATCTGAGAAAAATTATTATGCTTTTTCAAGAACAATTGATGCCCAAAAGAATGCATGGAAATCAGGAGATCTTCAAATGGCAGCTTCCATACCAGATCTCCATGCATTGCCTTCATCTCTTCAAGTTGAAACTCCTTATGATCAACCTAAGAATTTCAAAACTGAATCTGTTGAAATCACCCCAATTGAGGTCAAAACAGGAGCCAATCAAGCAAAAGCTCCAGTTAAAAAGGTTAATTGTCAAAAGCCTTTACCTCAAAAGTCAAAGGAGCCCAAGAATCCTAAGACAAAGAATCAAACTCAACCTAAGTCCAAGGTTCAGGTGTTGAAAATGATGTTTTGCTGAAACTGGACAGTCAACTCCAACTTTTGTCTAGGCAGGTTCAGAGTTGTACTGCCAGAATCAAAAATCTGGAAGGAGCCTCTTCTCCTTTAGTTGAAAAGCTAAGTGTCAAAACCCTTTCCAAGTCTAAACAAAAATAAAAGGTTCCACCTGGAACCAAAACTAAAAACAAAAAGGGAAACAAATACCAAGTACCAATTGTTTTTACTCATGGATCTAAAGTAACTGAACAAGCTCCAGATTCTGCCTCCAGTTCCACCATTCAACAATCAACTGTGACTTCTCAGGTGAAGTCCAGTGAACCCATCAAGAAAAGATGGGTTCACAAAAACAACTAATGATTTTGTGGGTGTGCAGGGCGATCGAAAGAAGCATATCTGGTATCTGGACAGCGCAGCTGGACGGACTATGATAGGATGTAAGCCCCTGCTGGAAGAGTTCACTGTCCAAAACGGACCGACAGTGACTTTTGGTAATGATGGTAGTGGAAAAACTGAAGGATATGGTGTGCTTAACAATGGACAAGTCAAATTCACTAAAGTTGCATTTGTAAATGGTTTGAAATATAACCTGATTAGTGTAAGTCAACTGTGTGATGATGGCTTCAGAGTTCTGTTCGATGTTGCACAAGGCACCATTTTAACAAGGATTGGCAAGTGGTAATGATCGCTCCAAGAAAAGGAAATGTGTACATTATGGACATGGAACCTGCTCCAAAAGAGCACTGTTTCTATGCAAAAGTTGATGAGGACAACAACTGGTTATGGCAAAAAAGGTTACCCTACCTTAATTTCAAAAACATCAATAAGTTATCAAGAAAGCCATGTCCAGGGTGTGAAATGGGCAAGAAGAAAAGAGCCAGTTTCAAGACTAGGCAAAACTTCAGTATCACTGAACCTCTTCACATGTTACATATGGACCTCTCTGGTCTAGTGAATGTTCAAACTAAAGCTGGTAAGAGATACACTTTAGTTGTGGTTGATGAATACACCAGATACTGTTGGGTGGTATTCATCAGATCAAAAAGTGATGCACCTGGTGAAATCATCTCTCTCATCAAAAAAATTAAGCTCAAGTATACCAAGAAAGTGTGTCAGTTGCGAAGTGATAATGGTACAGAACTTATAAATAAAGAATTGGAATCATTTTGCAATGACACTGGCATTTCTCAAAATTTCTCTTCAGCTCGTTCTCCAGAGCAAAATGGTGTGGTTGAAAGAAAGAATCGCACATTGATTGAAGCTGCAAGAAGTATGTTATCTGAATCAGGTCTTCCAACCAGTTTTTGGGCTAAAGCTGTAGCAACTGCTTGCCATACCCAGAATCGGTTAGTTTATGTCAAGAGATATAGGAAGACTGCCTAAGAAGTCCTCAGGAATCGTAAACCAAATATTGGTTATTTCAATGTATTTGGTTGTCCAGTTTATATTCTTAACGATTCCAGTCAGTTGGGAAAGTTTGATGCAAAGGCTGACGAAGGTGTTTTTGTGGGTTATTCAGATATTAGAAAGGCCTATAGAGTTTATAATTATAGACTCCAAAAGGTACATGAGACAATTCATGTCACATTCGATGAATCAAATGAAGCAGTCAATAAACAACCAAGCCTTGATTTATCTCCAGTTATCCCAGTTGATTTTGGTGTACTGGTCAAGTTCATCAATCAGTTTCTACACCAGAAGATGTTTCTAGTCACCAAGACTTGGAACCAGTTGCACAGAGGAAAAGCTCCAGTGACACTTCATTCTATCCCTCCATCAGCTTTAATTTACCACAAAAACTGGTGATTAGATCTGATGTTCGTGCCACTCCAGTATCAGAACCAGTTCAGACTCAAAATTCTCCAGTTGTTCAAGATATGCCTTCAACTGAAGAATTTCATGATGCAAATCGTGATCTCATTGACTCTGATGAGGATGTTGAAGAACTCTAGACTGATCCTCCTCCAGTTTCAACAACTATGGAGGTTCCTCGGGTTACTTGCACTGATATTGTTGTACACCAACCTAGTCAATACACTAAATGGACACAAGCGCATCCAATTGAGTAGATAATTGGAAATCTAAGTAGTGGAGTTCAGACTAGAAGAGCCACAAATGAACAATGCTTGAATGTCACCTTCTTATCACTAATTGAACCAAAGAAGATTGACGAGGCTATGGAAGACCCAAGCTGGGTAGAAGCAATGCAAGAAGAGCTTATCCAGTTTGAGAGGAACAATGTGTGGGAACTTGTTCCTTGTCTACCAGGGTTGAAGAAGGAACCTATTGGAACAAGATGGGTTTACCGAAACAAGATGGATGAAGATGGCAATGTGGTTAGAAACAAAGCCAAAGTGGTTGCCAAGGGTTATTGTCAAGCAGAAGGTGTCGATTTTGATGAGACTTTTGCTCCAGTTGCTAGACTTGAAGCCATACGAGTTTTCTTGGCTTATGCAGCCCATCTGCAATTCAAAGTCTACCAGATGGATGTCAAAAGTGCGTTTCTAAATTGAACATTGGAAGAAGAAGTGTATGTTAAACAGACTCCAGGCTCCATTGATGAGAAGCATCCTCACTAGGTATATAAACTGAACAAAGCATTGTATGGTCTTAGACAAGCCCCCAGAACCTGGTATGACACTTTAACCAAACATCTTCTTAAACATGGTTTTCTAAGAGGTGCAATAGATAATACATTGTTTATCTTGAAAGAAAAAGGTAATATCTTACTGGTACAAATTTATGTTGACGACATTATATTTGGGTCAACTGATGATGCAATGTGTAAAAAAATTTCAAAAATTATGTCTACTGAGTATGAAATGAGTTTAATGGGAGAATTAACGTTTTTCTTAGGTCTACAAATTAAACAAACCATGGATGGTATCTTTATTAACCAAGAAAAATATGTCAGAGAATTGTTAAGAAAATACAAATTTGATTCAATCCCATCGAAAAACACACCCATTGCAGCACCTTTGAATTTGGATTCTGACCCAAATGGAAAACCAGTGGACCAAAAAGAATATCGTGGAATGGTTGGTTCACGGATGTAATTAACTGCAAGTCGACCAGATATAATGTTTGCAACATGTTTATGTGCCAGATTTCAGGCTAACCCAAAAGAATCACATTTGCACGCTGTCAAGCGCATTTTTAGGTACCTAAAAGGGTGCCCTAGCCTTGGGCTTTGGTATCCCAAAGGCTCGGGGTTAGATCTAATGGGTTATTCAGATTCAGATCATGCAGGATGTAAGATAGATAGAAAGTCTACAACTAGTGGTTGTCACTTCCTAGGAGGAAAACTGGTGAGTTCGACCAGCAAGAAGCAAACCTCAGTGTCTATGTCCACTGCTGAAGCAGAGTACATTTCTGCGGCAAGTTGCTGTGCCCAAATTCTCTGGATCAAAAACCAGTAACTAGATTATGGTCAAAAATACACAAGGACCCCAATCTTTTGTGATAACACCAGTGCAATTGCAATTTCTCACAACCCAGTGATGCACTCTAGAACAAAACACATTGACATCAGGTATCATTTCATTCGTGACCATGTTATGAAAGGAGATATTGAAATTCATTTCATTCCCACTGATAAACAGTTACCTGATGTTTTTACAAAACCTCTTGATGAGAAAACTTTTATACATCTCATCAGCGAACTGGGCATGTTAAATCCTTATTAAAATGGTGAGGCCCTCCAGTTAAGGATGGTTCAGGTGATCCTTGATTGGGTGGAGATTAAACGCCTTGATGTACTCAAAAATCAGTCCTTGATCAAATGGATCTCATGTTTAGGGGGAAAAGACTCAAAACATTTCTCTAATTAAAAAATTGCTTTTGCAACTGGAGAGTTCTCCAGTTGAAACTGGTACTGGACTGTTCCTCTAGTGTAAATGTTTGGTCTCGTCTTCAAACCGGAGGTTAACCAGATTTTCATAACGGTAAGAATATTTGGTTAATTGTGTGACATGTAATAATGCTCGAGTGTTTTAACCCACTTACAACTGTCACATGACGTGTCATTACCATGTTGTAAAAAGATGCACTTTTGTTGGGATTGTAAAAAGTTAGTGGGCGAGTGGGTATACAAGCCGTCGTAGCATTTAATGCTGACACTAAGAATTGAATGTTTTGGCTCAAAATTCAAACTCATTTTCAACAAAATATCTAAAAGTTTTGATTTTTGATAATAAAATATTCTTGGTTATTCTTTGGGATTGTGAATCCAGCTTATAAATACCCTGTATTTACTTTCACATATTTACTTTCGTTTCACATTCCTTTATTCAATTCCAATCATCAACAATTACTTTCTCTTCTCTCTGCTTATTATCAAAAACCCTAATTACCAAATTTTCAATTTCTTTCTTTATCAATAATCAAATGGCTCCCAAATCTTCTCGCAACAGAGATATAAATCTGCTCACGGTTGCATACAATCCATCTTCTCAAATCAAACGTGCACACGGTGCCCCTGAGGCAAAAGTAATTAAATTAAACCCTAATAACCCCATGGCTAGTTTGAAAGGGGTTCAAGCCGTCGATTCTCTCATCGGAAGAATCCAACATTTCCTTCTGGATTCTCCTATTGGTGTGACTTTTTCTCTCAATCCACACAAGTTGTACCATGACTACTTGTGTGAATTCTGGTACACTGCACAACTCTTTGATGACTGTTCATCCATCTCCTTCTCTCTCAAGGATGGAACAGTTGAGTGTACCATCACAACGGATACTGTGAGAGATGCCCTGCATCTTAACTACTGGAGAGAAGGTGAGACTCCAGTAGTCATTTCCCATAATATAAACTATCACCAGGTGCTCCTCGACATGGGAAACAGGGAATGTTTGGAGAATGGGGTGTTAAAAACAAAAGGTACCATGACGTTGAAGGGACTCACACCCTCATGGAGATACTTTTTCATTCATCTTGTGGAGAGCATGGGAGGAAGCTCTAGTGGACTGGACCAGATTAACTCTACACAAGCACAGATGGCTTACTGCTTGTGGAATGGCCTTAGAGTGGACTTTGCTGAGATTATTTTTCGAAGTTTTGTGCAAAAACTGAAGGGTAACAGGGGATTATGTATACCCTTCTCCAGATTCTTATCATTATGTTTCCTTCAGATCCTGGGCTGTGATGCTTATCATAACACTTAGTCTCTTTACACTGTCCCAGAGATGCTGAGGAATTTGGACTCTCTTAGCTCATCACCTGGAGAGTTCCAAATTCCAAGTGGAATGCAGTTGGCATTCTCTAAAACTGATGCACCAATCCAAGGTGAGTCAGAAAGACTACTGGGCGGGCCTCAAAATAATGAGGGACCCACCAGTTCGTCTGCTGGTACTGTGACGGTTGCTGAACCTGGGCAACAGTCTTTTCCCACCATCTCCATCTTGTCAGTTCTTCCACTATCTCACCCTGGAAACCTCGCAACAGGTGTCCAGGTAGTTCCAAAGGCAAAACATACAATGAAGAAGCGCCTTAGGAAACAGCCAGATCTTGCCACTGACGTTAATACCATAGCCAGCCCTCCAGTTTCTTCCCAACAAGATGCTGGAGATGGTCAAAGGGATGAACAGCAGGCAACCACTTCCGAATTTGCTGTAGGGGGAAGTAGTGAAGATATTATTGGGTTAGCCCAGCCCAACTTAGAGTCCGTGTCAGCACTTAACTTACAAAGCCACACTTCTGACACTCTTGAAGCACGAACTGACAAAGTTTCTGGTCAGTCACAACCAGAGATCGAACTTCCAGACTCTACGGCCCATGATACTACATCTGAGGATCGAGCAGTTGTGGTTGAGGCACCAGTGACCTCTTTCCAGGGAAAAGATGCTTCGGCAATGGATCCCCGAACTGGTGAAACCATCCAGGCAACTGGAACTGGTCATCAGGAATCTGAATAGCTTGTTCAGCCACCCCTATCATTCATGGATTTAGGCATGAGTGTGGGTGAGTTTCAGCTTGAATCCTCAGATTCAGATGAGACGCATTCTGATCAGGAAATAGCTGATGCATCTACACATGATCAGCTCCCTTCCTTTCCTGATCAACCCCTAGTTCAACCAGTTTCAGTTTCACCTCCTGACTTCTCAACACTTCATGAAATTCCACAATTCTCCTCCAGACAACTACTCTTTTCTATGAATGTGCCTAGAAATAGACACATTCTAACACCACCGTCGCCGGCGTACATACCTGAACATTCTCAGCTTGTACGTCAACTTGAATCTCTTCCCCATCTTTCTTCAACAACTCCTTTTGTCTCAACTGGTGCTACTACATCTGGAGAACCAACACTTGTAACACCTCCTCCAGTTGTACCTGTAGTTTTTCGAACTGGTCCAGTGACACCTTCCCTTCCGTCACTGGATAGCCAGTTTGTATCTTTTCAATCCAATATCCAAAACCTTCTTACAAGGGTGGAGGATATTCAAAAGATACTTGATAAGAATACCAAGTCCCTTTCCAGGTACCAGAAAGAACACATTACAAACGTCAAAGCGGTTGACCTGGGATCAATAAGTTCTCTGCAAATGAGGACTTGGTATTTCACAAGCTCAATGAGTTAGTCAATTCCTCCAATCTACTAGTATCATCTTTACTGGAGGCTTTTGCACTTACTCAAACTGGGGTCACATCCTCAATTACCAACCTGTTGAACATAACTGTCCGATCTTCAGAGGTTGATTTGAAGGAGCTTGAAAGACAGATTAAGTTGCTTATTGAAAGACCTGGTTTGGATGTGATCGAGCTTAGTAACCAGTTGGCCACTTGTAATTAACACGATTTGAGCCTCGAATTCACAGATTCAATGGTGGATTTGTGTGTGTGTGTTCTTGGTATTTTAGTGTGTGTTTCTAGAGAAAGAGAGAGAGAGGGGGGAAAGATTGGGATTAATTGTGTGTAAAATTACAGGAATGAAATGTAATGGGGAAAAGGCTTATGATTTCTAAGGTGTTGAGGGGTATTTATAGTCTAACTATACAATTATCCTAATTATCACATCTACTCCCTCAACCTTAGAAATCATTTCACTATGACTTAACACCAAGTAAGTCCACTAACTTAAATTACAATTTATCATTATCTTTGGATTTCTAACATTCTCCCCCTTAGTGATATATTGTAATGAATGAAGTACGTGTTAATCTTGTCTTGTAGGAATGAATTTGATGAGCCCGATGGTGAAGACAATTGGTTTGTTGAAACAAGTGTTTGGAGAACTTGATTCAATCTTGGTCTTGGACTTCTTGAAGTTAAATCATGAAGAGATTCTCAATGTTCTTTTTGAACAGAGAACAAGTGTGTGTTCTTTCTTGATTCTTTGAAGATTGTTAAACAATGAATCAGAGTTGTCTTTTGAGGTGCGGAAGGTATAAACTTGGCTTTGGTTCTTCAATCTTCGATTCTTGAGTGAAATTCATCTTCTTGGAATGAAGTATCATGAACTTGTACTCTCCACCTTGATGTATGCATTGGAGCTTCTTGAACGAGTATAATTGTATGACTTGAAGATCTTGAATGGAATATGTTGATGAAGACTCTTTTGAAGCTTTACTTCTATGTCTAGAATCTTCCAATCAATCTTTCAACTTTTTTGTAGCTTTGATCTTTGTCACATTAACTTGAACACTTTGGAGAGTAAACATCTGAATGAAGTTTGAATAAGTCTCTTACGAAGTGATCATGCTCCCCCTCAATCCATGAGTATAAGCATTTTGGAGCATCTTTGAACATTTGTTCCATCTTGAGATAATATCCTTTCATCTTTGGTCTCATTCTTATCTTTGTAATCAATGTAGATTTCCTCCTTTTTCAAAATCAAGAACTCAATCAACTAAAATCTAGTGAAAATCTGAGCTCAATTGACTGAAATGTTTTGAAAATCTTTGATAAGTTAATCTGAAGAAACTAGATAAGAAACTAGATTTGAAAGTAATCATTCCAATTCACTCTAATTAGTTTAATGATGGAGGGGATATTGGACAACATAGGTCAACTGTATAAATATCCTTCTCCACCCTTCTCTCAACTCCATCTTCAACCTCCATACACCCAATCAATACAACCTTTTCACACTAACTCCATGATTGCACAAATCAAGCTCAAAATTTTCTTAAATCAAGCTCAAAATTTTCTTTCTCAATCAATCATAATCTTTTTCTCCCCCTCATAATGACAAAGTTGGGAACCAATGTCATTATGCAAACATTGATTGATAAAATGCGAAAAAAATATCACAAGTGAAAACTAGATTTTCATGGAGAAATATCAAACATCAAAACATCAACCCAAACTATTAACCCAACCCAAAGAATCCTAAGGGTAACTAAAATATAAGGTTGAAGTTGTTGATACAAACGTTATAGAGTGGTGTTGGTGGTTTTTGTGTTTGTGAGATGAGAAATGAAAACCGGATAAGAATGATCAGTTAACATGTTCAAAAATCAAAAGGATTAATGAAATGACCGATAGAAATGTGTTGCATTTTTCGGATTTCCTATGTATCATTGAAAAAGCAATGTTCTAACATAGTTCGGTCTGCAGCTTTTCAACCACTAGATTGCTTCAAAGAATATCCTTAAAGACTAGTTTGCACTTAACCACAATCTATTATCCTTAAAGACTTTTAGGTAAAATCCGAGGTCATTGTTAGACTTCTCGTTCACTCAATAATCACATAAATGTAATTATGAGACCTACGCTCAACGTTGGAAAAGATGTTAGCATTGGTAGGATTTCCATTTGATCATCGTGGAATACAAATTAAGATATCACTACAAATGTTCTGGCTACATCACATAGATAAGCAATAATATCACAAAGATATGACTCGAATGTGTCTTAAAGAAATGAATAATAATCAAATTAATGATCGATCAAGATAGCTCTAGACACAACGTGATCAAATGAAGTCGGGGACTGGAGCAGAATGTCGCCCTTTTTCAATATTAACATCTTCCAAATGAAGAGTCAATAGAAATGTGAAAATCTCCGTGAGAAATGAAACAAGTATTTGTTAATAAACACTTGAGTGGTTAGGTAAAGATGTGCATCGCTTCACTGGATCCATGAAGTCTTTATCAAGATATCAACAAATGACATCCGATAGAAATTTGTTTCACCCGGCGATTTGAGATTTTAGGGAAGGGTATCATTTCTTTTAACCCTTTTCTCACAACATATCACCGTAACCTCTCACTTTTCGACTTTACTCCCTCCATCCTATTTTCACGAAACCATCATCAATCAAAATACTCTTACTATCTAATGAAAGAATTGAATACTCCGGGGGTAGAACTCATCGGCAATGATGAAGTTCATGGAGTGAACGAATCGCTTAAGTGCAAACTAATCACCGAACTTCAATTGATGAAAAGTCATATGAAAATCATCAAATGTGTGTATGAAAAGATTTAATAACACATTTGAAGTTTTGAAAGTTTTCAAATCACAAACTCCCCCTTAATCTATGCAAAAGTAGATTAAAATTTGTTTTCATAGAAGAAGTAAAAATTGGTTTTTGTGAAATCAAAAAGAGTAAAATCTTTGTTGTGATATATACAGAAAAATTTGAGAGTCTAACATGAACAAGATTTTAAGAAACACAAAGTTTTGCTTCAACAACAGTGTTCATAGTAAGACTGCTAGGGAGTACACAAAGGCATTCGATCCTTCGCATCTTACATCAACAAGTTGGATGCAAATAAACATTTTAAGCAAAAAATTTTAACTCAATCAATTGTTCAAGATGAGAAAACTAGGGAGTACACAAAGGCGTTCGATCCTTTGCTTCTCATATCAATAATTGAGAGTTTTGGAAAAAAAATTTGTTTAACAATAGAGAGTAACAAATTCTTTTGGCGGGAAAGATAATTCTTGCCCATGATCTTAAAAAGAAATCATGAAAGCCTCTTTTGGAAATAAATAAAACTATAAAGCACGGGTTATACACAGAGTATGTATAAGCCACTATGATATAAATAAATCAATGAAGCATGGGTTACATACATAGTATATGTAAACCACTTTGAAAACAAATCTTTTTGTTTGTTTTTCAAGATTTTCTATTTTTGTATTTGTTTTTATCTTTTCAAATTTTGTATTTTGTTTTTCTAGAATGTATCAAGAACAAAATAATTTAAGGTTCAAGATTTAGCATGCCAAGCTTGGAGATAAGAAAGTTAATCCTCTTTTCGTCCAATGGTTTTGTGAACAAATCTACAAGCTGATAGTTAGTGCCCACAAAGTAGAGCTCGATGTCACCTTTCTTAATATGATCTTTGAGAAAATGATATCTCACATCAATATGCTTTGATCGAGAGTCGTTTACTGAGTTGACAGCAATAGCAATGGTACTCTGAGAATCACAATAGATAGAGATATGATCATATTTCAGACCATAATCAGTTATTTGCGTCTTCATCCATAACACTTGAGCACAACAACTAGCCGCAGCCACATATTCAGCTTCAGCTGTTGATAGTGACACGCAATTCTGTTTCTTGGAAGACCAACTCACAATTTTATCACCTAAAAATTGTAAAGTACCAGAAGTGCTCTTGCGATCAAGCTTACAACCTACATGATCTGCATCTGAATAGGAAGTTAGATTGAATCCAGTATCCCTTGGATACCAGAGACCTAATTTGGGTATACCCTTCAGATAACGAAATATTCGTTTCACAACTTGAAAATGTAAATCAGTTGGAGCAGCTTGATACCTAGCACACATACATGTTGCAAACATTATATCTGGGCGAGATGCTATAAGATACAACAATGAACCAATCATACTTCGATATCTGTTTTGGTCAAATGGTTTCCCATTTTTATCAGCATTTATGTATGTTCGAGCAACCATTGGGGTAGAAATTGAAGAACATGAAGTCATATCAAACTTTTTCAACATATCATCTATGTATTTACCTTGTGATATAAAAATACCATTTGGTAATTGTTTGATTTGAAGACCCAAAAAGTAGTTCATTTCCCCAATCATACTCATTTCCAAATGATTAACCATAAGAGATGAAAAATTTTGGCAAAATGTTTGACTGGTTGACCCAAAGATAATGTCATCAACATATATTTGCACAAGAAGAACATGTTTACCTTGTTTACGAATGAACAGGGTAGGGTCAATTGTGCCTTTGGTAAAGCCACCTCTTATCAAGAAAGTAATTAAGGAATCATACCATGCGCGAGGTGCTTGCTTAAGACCGTAGAGAGCCTTGTCTAACCTGTAGACATGGTTTGGCCTTTTAGGATCAACAAAACCTTCTGGTTGTTCAACGTAAACTTCTTCTTTGAGGTCACCATTCAAGAAAGCTTTCTTCACATCCATTTGAAACACCGTGAAGTTTTGAAATGCGGCATAAGCTAAGAAAATCCGAATGGCCTCCATTCTTGCAACTGGAGCAAAAGTTTCATCGAAGTCAACACCCGGTTGTTGGCAATAACCCTTTGCAACAAGTCGAGCTTTGTTCCTTACTACCACTCCATTCTCATCCTTTTTGTTCTTGAAAATCCACTTTGTTCCGATTGGTTCATCTTTTCTCGGATTTGGAACTAATCTCCATACTTTCAGTCTTTCAAACTGAGCGAGTTCTTCTTGCATCGCTTTCACCCATTCTGGATCATGAAGAGCTTCAGAGACAGTTTTGGGTTCGATGTTGCTGAGAGAAAGTGCAACAAGACACTCGTTTACTGAAGTACGAGTAGTTACTCTGGCTTGTGGATCTCCAATAATTTGATCATTAGGATGATTTTTCAGCATACGTGACCATTTGCGATCAGGAGGAAGAGGATCTTGTTGTTGAACATCAACATCATCATCATTAAAACCTGAGTTTTGTTAAGAGATGCAATCATAGCTTGGTAGAACTGCTTCCTCATAGGATGGATGATCGAAGTCAAGTGGCACATACACATTTGGAGTGTTCATTGGGTTTGTTGTCTGAGTAAATTGGGTAGGTTGTTCTTGAACATTTACTTGAGAAGAAATATCAGGAGAGGGTGGTGAAGAAGAATCGTTAGAAGAGGATGAAGAACTACTACTAGAAGATGTAGCACCTTGCTCAGAAGAACTTGATGATGATTCGTGATTTTTGTTAGGAACTGGATTATTTGTCTGAATTGGTTCAACGATGACTCGAGGTTCTTCATCATGAATCGGTTTGGAATTGTATAATTCTTCAAAAAGAATATCTAATTCATCGCTTGTTGGAGTTGGAAACTTCTTGAATCAAGATGCTAAAGTAGAAGTCCTTGTAGAAGTATTTGAAGCACTTGCATCATTACTTGTTGGTAGCAAACTTTCTTGTTCAATGATCATGCCCGACATCTCATCAAACCAAACATTCATTGTTTCTTGAATTGTATTTGTTCGGCGATTGTAGATTCGGTAGGCAATCGATGTCTTGGAGTAACCAACAAAGTAACCTTCATCACCTTTCTTCTCGAACTTTCCAAGATTCTCCCGATCATTCAAAGTATAACAAACACACCCAAAGATATGAAAATAGTTGATGTTGGGTTTGCGTTTGTTAACAACCTCATAAAGAGTCTTCTCGAAACGTTGATTGAAAATGGACCGATTCTGAGTGTGACACGCAGTGTCAACAGCTTCAGCCCACATATTGGAAGGCAACTTGGAATAAGCAAGCATTGTTCTTGCAGCTTCCACTAGCGTTCGATTTCTCCTTTAAACGACACCGTTTTGTTGTGGGGTACGAACCGCAGAGAATTGGTGAGTAATGCCCTTGGATTTACAAAACTCATCAAAAACTGCATTCTTGAACTCAGTACCGTTATCCGAACGGATGTAACGAACTGGTAGTTGAAGATTTACTTGAGTAGAAGTAATGAAATCAATCAAAATCTGAGTTGTTTCATCTTTGGATGCAAGAAACTTGACCCAAGTATATCTTGAATAATCATCAACAATAACCAAGATGTATTTCTTCCCATTTCGGCTTTGTACTTTCATCGGCCCACAAAGATCCATGTGAAGCAGATGAAGCGGTGCTAACGAATTTGGAGATTTCTTAGGTTTGTGAGAAGCTCGCTTAATTTTCCCAACAGCACAAAAAGGACAAACATGCTCACTTTCATACTTATAGTCGGGTAAGCCTTCAACAAGATGCATGTTGACTAAATTATTGATTGTTGGAAAATTTAGATGAGAAAGCCTTCTATGCCATAACCAAGAATTCTTTGACGTAGCCTTTGAAATGAGACAAATATTATCGGTTGGTTGGTTATCATCGAGATTAACAGTAAAAATGTTATCATTACGGTCGCCACAAAGAATATCAACTCCTTCTAGAGTTTGAACTTTGCAAAGAGATTGTCGAAAAAACACTTGAAGATTGTTGTCACAGAATTGTCCAACACTGAACAAGTTATGACTTAATCCTTCAACATAATGGACTTTCTTGATGACAATTCCATTGCGTTCAATGTCTCCATAACCTAAGATAGGAGCGAAATTGTTGTTCCCAAATTGAACAGTTCCCATGAATCGTTTGATAAAGTTCTTGAGCAATGCTTTATTGCCAGTCATGTGTTTTGAACACCCGGAATCAAGTATCCAAACACAGATGGTTATTTCCTACAATTAAAGAAATTTAACTGACTTTAGGTACCCACTTGAAGACGGGTCCTTTGTGGTTAGTTAACACAGGCAGGGTATATAACTTAGGAATAGCATTCAAACAAGCTTTGGAATCAACATAAGCATTAACAAGCACATCATCAATAAGCATATTTGGATAAAATGTACGAACATTCACACATGAATTGAAAGTAACATGTCTATCAACATTCAAATCATTCACACAAGCACGAGAATTAAAATTGTTTACAGACCCACAAGGCATTGCCTTGGTATTATT
The DNA here is from genome assembly GCF_010389155.1 of Erigeron canadensis. Classification (NCBI taxonomy): domain Eukaryota; kingdom Viridiplantae; phylum Streptophyta; class Magnoliopsida; order Asterales; family Asteraceae; genus Erigeron; species Erigeron canadensis. The sequence goes on from NC_057763.1 coordinate 15,781,975, forward strand.
AACATTGTTTTTCAAAGATGAATTGTTCAGATCAATAGGAACTCTCTTCTTCCTATTATGATTCTTTCTCCTCCTCCTCTTCTTCTTTTCCTCAACATGCTTACTAGTGATCTTAGGTACTAATGACTTAGCTACCCATTTAGTATCACTATTTATGCTTTTTCCACCTATTGAATTGAAACTAAGAAGATTAGAACGATGTGAATTAGACACTTTCATCTTGTTAGGAGCTTTTGGAGGTGGGAAAACTTCTTGTTAGGAGCTTTTTCAAGATCTTGAATGGTCTTTTCAAGATTATGACATTTTTGTAATAACTTAGAGTCAGGAGAGGCATTCAACTCACATTCTTTAACCAACACTTGGTCTTTATATGATTGAAAGTCTTGTTTAATAGCATCATGTTCAAAAAGTAATTTTGAATGTTCTTCAAGAAGTTTTGAAAATTTACTTTTAGACAATGAAATACTATGTTGCAACTTTTTGTTTTTGTTGGCTAAAGACTTAATATGAGTTGTTAAGTTAGACAAAGCTAAATTAAGTGACTCTTTATCTCTAACTAATGAAAAAGTAGAGTTAAGATTTACCTCATCATCCGGGTACTCATCATCAATGCCTTCAGCCTCAAAAACCTTGTCCTTGGCCAACCTCGCCATAAAGCAAACATTAGCAGAGAGATCTTCATCTTCATCATCCGAGAGCAATAGCCATTTGTCATATTCAGCAAGCAATGCATGACCGGCTTCCACTTGCTTGGCTAATAACATCTTCTGCTTGTAGTACTCATAGTTCTGCTTACGAGTTTGCTTGCAATCAATAGCAAAATGACCAGGAATTCCACAGTTGTAGCACTTTTTGTCTGATGTTTTCCCCTTCTCAACAACTGGTTTCTCAAATCCTTCTTTCATCTCACCATGCTTTGATCCACATCCTTCACCATGCTCATAACTCTTTGACTGATAGTGTTCCTTCTTTGCAAATGCACTTGTAGAAAAGGTGCGGAGATTGTTGTTTGTTGGCCTCGCTTTGTAAAATTTCTTCTTGAAATGCTTAGTTACCGCGACAAGAGCTTGATATAGTTCATCTGAGACACCTTCTCTTGTAGCCATCATATCATCTCCTTCTTCATCAGATGAAGAAACAACTACCATTTACCTTTTAAGAGCTTCAGAAACCTTCTTTTCAACAATCAATGCCAAAGGATCAGAAGATACAACTTCTGGCATTTTGCTTGATGAAGCTTTGTTTAGAACTTGATGTTCATTGAGTTTGAAAGATTCATGAAGATTATGGATGGTGAACTTGTTCAGATTTTGATGTTGCTTAATCTGTGTTCCAAAATCTTCCCATTCTGGACCAAGAGCTTTGATGAATTTGATGTTTAACTCAATCTCTGATTTCTTGACATTGTTCTTCCTAAGTTCATTTATGACATTGCAGAATCTACAGTAGACAGCCTCTAGAGATTCATTTGGCAATTTGCTGACGTTGTCAAACTCAGTCAACACATTTGTCAATCCCATATTTCCTTGGTTGTATCATAAGAAACAACAGAGCCATATATTTCATCCGGTAGAGCTTTGTATAAGCATGATCTAGCTCTGTTATCTACAGCTGTTCTATCTTTTTGTTCAGCATTCAAAAGATCAAGAGTCAATATTTCATTAGTAGTGGGATGGTGATGAACTGCAAGTCCATTAAGAATGGAATCTTTAAGTAGGTGACCATTTGGTTGACATTCCACATAGTCCATAAATCTTTTCTTCCATAGTCCATAGGAACCACGGTAGAGAACTGGAGGTCTTGTATCGGAACCTAATGCCAATGCTTCACGAGAAGCCATTTGAAATTGATTTGATTTGAAACTTGAAATGAAATGAGAGTTGTAAAAATTAGGAAATGAAACGATCTTGGTGAAGATCGTTCTAGGTGAAGATCGTTTTGGAAGATCGTCCTAGATTTGAAGTAAGACGATTTAATGGAAGATCGTCTTGGAAGAAGTTCAGTGAAATTTGTCTAAGTATGAAATGAAATTGAAATTGAGATATGTTTTTGGATTTTTTGGAAATGGGAATTGAAATTGAATTAAAGGAAATTGAAATGAAAAATGAAAGATGAGTGATTTGCAAATGAAACGATCTTGAAGGAAGATCGTCTTATAAATTTGAAGGAAAATGAGACGGTCTTGTTTTGAAGATCGTCTTAAGGTACTTTTCAGAAAAAAAAGATCTAAGTGTTTTGAAGAAATTTGGATAGAATTTCAGTATGAGATGGAAGGAATGTAATTGAGCAAAACCAATCTAGAAGATCAGTTACCCAAGAAGTGTGTGATTCCCAATAACAACAACTTCGAATAATCAACCAAACACACCAACTTCCAGAGAGAAACTAAGACCATCTTGGTCAAGATCGTCCTAGGATCATAAAATGAGACGATCTTTCGGAAGATCGTCTTAGAATTTTGTCTCAAAATTTTCTAAGGAAAAATACTTTTCAAGTATTTGAATTGACCAAACCGATCCTTACGGATTAGTTAGCCACAAACAAACACTTCACACTACAACCACTTGACAGAACGATCTTGTGAAGATCCTCCTACAAGCCACAACACACAAGAATGAAAATTGAAATCTCAAACACTAAGACGATTTTGAAGAAGATCGTCCTAGTGAAGATCGTCTTGGCGTCATCTTCTTCATCAACACATCAGTTTCAAACATAAACTCCATTAACGACTTACTAAAGCTTCAATAACTTTTGATTTACTAGGAGTTAGAGCTTGAAATTTCTTGCAAACTGATTGTTTTCACCTCAGCTACAAATCTACAAACAAAATTCAACACAAAACACAACATATTCTAAACCCAAAATTCGCGCCAAAGAGCTAAAATTCAAACTAGAGATTTAGATCGAATTAGAACTTGAAATTTGACAGGAATGTGTATTAAACTATCACAAATCTATTGGTGAACAAAAATATATGATTTTATGAGATTTGAGATGCTAAAATTGAAGAAAAAAAATGACGGATAAAAACAATTTTGATTTTTTTTGATTTTTTTGAGAAATTTGTGATCGAATTTAGTAATGGATCGATATCAGAATGATGTTTTGCTCTGATACCACATGTAATTAACATGATTTGAGCCTCGAATTCACAAATTCAATGGTGTATTTGTGTGTGTGTGTTCTTGGTGTTTTAGTATGTGTTTCTAGAGAGAGAGAGAGAGAGGAAAGATTGGGATTAAGTGTGTGTAAAATTACAGGAATGAAATGGAATGTATTACACCCCGCTAAAGCGGAATATTCGGGATGCACAGATAAGCACAGTTGATTTCAGGATGGTACTTAATTTCACAATCATAATCACTCAGTAATTCCACCTAACGCCTTTGCCTCATGTTCAGTTCTTTCTGGTTGTACACGTGTTGCAAGCTCTTATGATCGGTAAAGATAGTACATTTAGTCCCGTACAAGTAGTGCCTCCAAATCTTGAGGGCAAAAACAACTGCTCCCAGTTCTAGATCGTGGGTGGTATAGTTCTTTTCATGCACTTTGAGTTGTCTGGATGCGTAGGCGATCACTTTGCCTCTTTGCATCAGTACACAGCCTAGACCTTGATGTGAAGCGTCACAGTACACGACAAAGTCTTCGGTGCCTTCTGGTAAAGCTAGAATAGGTGCTTCACACAGTTTGTCTTTCAGGGTTTGGAACGCTCGCTCTTGTTGTTCACCCCAAATAAAGTCTTTGGTCTTTTGAGTCAATTGAGTCAAGGGTAACGCGATCTTAGAAAAGTTCTCGATAAAATGACGGTAATAGCCAGCTAATCCAAGAAAACTACGAACTTCAGTAGGAGCATTCGGAGCCTCCCACTTCTTAATGGCTTCAATCTTGGCCGAGTCGACATGAATGCCTTGATCATTTACGACGTGGCCGAGGAACTGTACTTGACGAAGCCAGAACTCACACTTAGAGAACTTAGCGTACAACTCTTCTTCTCGAAGAAGTTGAAGAATAGAATGTAAATGTTGCTCATGATCAGTCTTGTTCCGAGAGTACACGAGTATGTCGTCAATAAACACGATCACAAATTTGTCTAAGAACGGACGATAGACACAATTCATTAAGTCCATAAAGATTGCTGGAGCATTAGTCAGACCAAATGGCATAAGGAGAAATTCGTAATGACCATAACGAGTATGAAAAGTTGTCTTTGGGACATCACCATCTTGAACACGAATCTTGTGGTAACCCGAACGTAGATTGATCTTAGAAAAGTACGAGGCACCTTGCAATTGATCAAACAGATCGTCTATGCGAGGTAGAGGATACCGGTTCTTAACGGTTAGTTTGTTTAGTTCACAATAGTCTATGCACATTCTCATTGAACCATCTTTCTTTTTAACGAACAAGATCGGTGCTCCCCAAGGGGATGAACTAGGGCGAATAAAGCCTTTGCTCAAAAGTTCTTGCAATTGATTGAAAGTTCTTGCATTTCAGGAGGAGCTAAACGATACGGTGCTTTAGCGACTGGTACTGCACCGGGAACAAGATCAATATTGAACTCGACTTGTCTAACAAGTGGGATGCCTGGTAAGTTGTCAGGAAAGACATCTGGGAAGTCCCGAACAATGGGGATGTCTTGAACTTTAAGCTCTTTAGCACTTTTATCAATGACATGAGCTAGGTACACAAGATGATCTTTCTTGTCTAAGTACTTACGGAACTTCATGGCTGAGACGATTTTAAGTTCGTTCGTGGACTTATCACCTTGTACGATCAAGATCTCGCTATTCTGAAGCGGTATATGAACTGATTTCTCGTGACAACAAATAGTCGCGTGGTGTTTGGATAACCAATCCATTCCCACGATTTCGTCAAAGCTACTAATCTCGACAGGGATTAGGTCAATCGTAAAGTTCTTGTCTACTAAGATCAAAGGACAGTCTAGAGCAATTTCATTAGTGCCGTTCTTATGGCCATTTGCGTACTCTACTACATACTTATCATTTAGTTTGCCAGTTTTCATGTCAGTCTTAGATTTAAAGTCTAATGCAACAAAGCTACGTTCAGCACCAGAGTCAAATAGTACGGAAGCATAATGTTCGTTCAAAAGAAAAGTACCTATCACAACCCGAGGGTTCTGACGAGCTTCCTCAGCGTTCAGAGCAAAAACACGGGCATTAGCAGGGCCTTGTTGGTTTTGCTTTTGCTGTTGCTGATGGTTCTAGTTCTGGTTTCTGGGCCCGCATGGGTAAGCAACACGCTGAACTTGGGCGTTCTGGGACTGATTCTGATTTCTTTAAACTGGTACAGTAGGTGGTAGTGGAGGTCTAGCATTTCTCATCTGAGGAATTTTGTTCACTGGCGGAGGATTAGTTCTGATCAAGTTCGCTGAGACAGCATTCCAGTACTTTGCCATGTGCCCAACACCTTGGCACTTATAGCAGACAGGACAGGCACCAGTGTGATGAAGGTTACAATGAGAGCACCTAGGATAAGCTCCAGAGTATCTTGTTGGTTCAGGTACTGCGGTCACCGCATAGTTCATCAAGATCTTCCCTTTCTTACTTGGGGGCTCAACCTTCTTTTCTACAACTTCTTTAGCCTTTCTCTTCCCCTTCTCAACATTCTCTGACAAGCCTCCAGATCTGATAATATCTTTAGTCAAAGTTTTAGCCAGTACAGTGGCTCTGGACATGGTCTTGGGGCCCTTACTGGTGAGGTCACGGCGGATCTCGGGAATCAAACCCCAAATGAAACGATAGATCTTCTTTTCCTCAGTAGAAGCCAAGTGTGGTACAAGTCTAGCAAGCTCATTGAATCTCAGAATATACTTCTCAATCTCTAATCCTTCCATCTTCAAATCCCAAAACTCTTGTTCTAACTCTTGCAAAGTATCTTTGGTACAGAACTCAGCTCTCATCATCTTCTGAAGTTCTTCCCAAGAGTGAGCATAAGCGGTCTTCCTGCCAACAGTAGTGACGATGCCAGTCCACCAAGACCTAGCAGCTCCGTCAAACTGGCTGGTCGCATGCTCCACCATCTTATCTTCTGTAGTCTCTGTGTGGTACAGGGCTTCTTCCATGTTTTCAAACCACATCAACAGTTCAGCAGCACCTTTTTCCCCTGTGTAGACTGGGGGTTCCACTGAGTAAAGGTCTTGAACATACAATCTCTGCTTCGGGTGACTCTGCCCTCAGTAGCAGCTTGGGTGTTGATCTAGCTGACACCCTCTGAATCACTATGCACTTCCAGGTTCTGTTCAGGTTCTTCTTGAGCTTTCTTGCTCTGAGTGATTCTGGTGCCTTCAGTCAGTGGGATCTCTAACATCTAAGCAACTTGTGTAGCAAGGTTCGGCATTATCGCATTCATGCGGTCAGTGATGAGGTTCGCTACGTCTTCTAGAGTGAAGTTGACAGTAGCATTAGCACTTGGTTCAGGTTCAGCGGGTTCAACAACAGGTTCAACAGCGGGTGCAACTCTAGGTTTTCTTCCCCGTTTAGCAGGCATCCTTCCTTATATCTCCTGATAAGACGAAAATATGAACTCGATTACGTTTCGAACAAGTGTAACAACCCTCAAATTTCGAGTAGGATAATTTACTTAGACTTTATCCCTAGAGATTTATTAAGAGAATCGACCTTTTAGACATTCAAAGCATAGTGATAATTGCCCTATGGTATGGTGAGATGCCTTAGAAATACCATAGATGACTAGCTATCTTAGAAATGCTATAACCAATAACTATAATCAATCAAGCCGATCTCAAGCTACATATATTAGTTCTAATTGAGCTTGACAAAATGCCAATGAATCAAAATTTTATTTCAAGAAGTTAAGTTATATAAATAATAAGGTAAGACTCACAAGTTGTGATAACAATCATAAATCTTAGGAAATGTCCAACAATCTAAATCACCAAGCTAATTGAAGTACATTTGAATATAGAAATATAATGACCATCTTACAATACATACTTATAAACTATTGTGTACATAAAATGAGTTTAAATAATAATGAGCATATATACGTCTAACATGAGTAATGGTTTTTATAATAAAGAGCGAAGTAACAAATTAAAATACAAACGTACATGCATATGTATATACACGGCATGCATACTTACATACAAACACAACTTAACAAAGATATATACAAGCACTTAACTAAATTTACATCCATCCATACAAATATATTTATAAACTTAGGAAAAACAACTACAAAATTAAAAATACAAACTTATATCCATACATACACTTCATACATCAAAAAAATTCAAAATCCCCTCCAAAACACTACCCCAAAACCGGCCTCCCCCTTCCCAAAACAACTCAACCAATCAAAAATTAACTAGTCTCTTTATTCTTACACTTCCAATGCATGCTACACCCATACTTCACTCCAACTCACACTTTACACTCCCTAAACACTCCAACACTTCCCAATACACTTAATCTCTTATTTCTCTCTCATTTTTCTCTCAAAAATCTGCACATTATCATCTTCCTCTCTTCATCATTTTTGGTTCAAAGAAAGCAACAAAAAGGCAAGAAAAATCAATCTAAAGTTATACTAATAATAAGGGTTTTTAAAGGATTAAACAAGGGTTGATTCAAGATACTTTTAAGGGTTATTTTAAGCTTGGAATAAGGGTTATATAGAGCATAAAGGCCACGAAATTTCTGCCCAAATTCATCTCCAAAACCGAGTGCAAGAAGGGTATAAATCTTCACCTCTTTGTTTAATCTATCTTGTTCTTGTATATACTAAAAGATCTTTATCAAAGACCATGTTTTTCTTTGATTTTCTTCTTGAAAATACACTTGATGAAGGCAAGTTGATAGAATCTTCTTCCTCATGCTCATGCATGTTGAAATCTAGAAGAAAGATTCAAGGATTCAACTAGTTTAAGACCCAAAGGTGTTGTCATAGATTAAATAGATTTTAAAGTGATTCTTCCTTTGAAATATGGTCATATTTTTATATATTTTGATGAATATATTTCTGGAGTTTTTCATAAAAATATGTTTTTAAGTTGTTGAATTGAAGATGGATAAAGATTTGTTGTTAAAATGATGAGATGATTACATGCATGCTTAGATTTGCACTAGTTTAATTTGGTTTTGATATGGGACTTGAGATGGATCTTTTAAGGATGATTGATGAACTTGAAAATGATTGAAATCTGTATATTTGATGTTAAGAAATACAAAATAAAGTAATAATTTTGTTAGTGGGAATCTAGAGGTTAAAGCAAGCAAACAAAACCATTGGTGGGATGCATTAACCAATAAACATTCTGACAGAATATGTCTTCTGTCTTGTAACGAATAAACTGAACATTTGAGGACATTTTCAAGAAAAACTATCAAAATAATAGTTGTAGACAAATGAGTTAGGATTAACCTCCAACTGGAATTACTCAAATATACTAAACCAAACGAAAGATATGATTTTTCTACTGAAACTGGTCAAAACTGTAATTTTGTATGAATATTTTATAAACTTTAACAATTTATATCTCCTAATCCATAAAGTTCCAGGAGGTCATACTTGGTGGAAAGTAATTTCAATGTGTTGTGAACTTAAAATAAAATTATGGGATTTTTCTAACAATCAGAACATCAAGAACTTTTATAAAACATCTGATGTCGCAAGCAGTGCCCATTCGGGACAGTTTGTGTTTGGATAATTTTTACGGACACCAAACATCATCTAAAAATTCACCAAAATTCACAAAAATACTAGATACATGTAAGTCACTGTGTAAAAATCATGAAGGTCCAAATAATTCGTCTTGACCCCAAAATAGTAGCTATCATTTCATAAAAATAAAGTATAAAACAGAAAATTTGTAAGTAATCTTATAAATGGCATAATGGACTAGGTAATGAACTAAGAACCATAATGGGCTAACCAGGCCCAAATAATGAACCCATAAGGAACACAAATCAGTAGGCCCACTTGACCCAATAAGCCTTATAGCCCAATAACCACTATGACCCATTATGCACCTAACCCAAATAAGGTAAAGCCCAATAACTAATGTAAGCCCAAAACATTTAAAAGCCCATGACACTTAAGGCCCAATTGATAATGGCCCATAACACTTAAACAAATTTCATGAGATAAGTGTAATAAAAATAAAACAAAGATAATTAAGTGAGATAGGAATAAGTAATTATGTTAACCAAGTTATATACTGATATCACAAATGCTAATTCGCGCTAAAATCGGTTACACAACAAATGATAACATAGCTTAATATGATATTTCTACATGATAACCTAAGATGCCAAGTGAAACCACAAATGAAGCCAAGTTACCAAAAATCTAACAACTTATAACTACGCATGTAATTAAAGTAACCTTTTTCACCATCAATCGTTACAACCAAAACAATGTGAATGTTAGCAATATACTTGGATTCCACAATTGATAGCAACATAATGAAAGCGGCATTTCTAAGTGATGGCTTAAGATAGGAACTTACGTATATTAGTCCTATCGTAGGGATAGTCTTGGCTTCAAAAATGATGGAGGAACATAATGGATATATGGTCAAGGAAGCTATAGATGGGAAGTACCCATTTTGGATAGATGAGTATAATATGCGGCATATCAAGGTGAGTCATAGCCCCCTTTCAAACTCTTTTATGTGTTTTACTTTCGGGGTGAAAAGCATGATAAATGAAACTACTTTCTATATATGCAATGTTTCTTGAAAGAGAGTTTGTTATATGAAATGATTCTTGATATATGAGTATGAAATGATAACAAAGGATTTATGTGATGAGCTTGAGTTCTGTCAAACCGCGGCGTTCGGTACACTACTATTTACTCCGAAAGTGGAGGCCTGTAGTTAGTTAGTTGCGCAACTAGGTTTCGTCCGCCCACCCAAAGCGTACCGTTGGAAGGTTGGTTGCCTTCGTGACAACATCCACTTCCAGTCTGGCCCCCGGGTGTTCTAACTACCTTAAGATAATCGGGCGTCTCCATGGCACGACCCATTATCATCATTGTTATTATTATTACGGCACTTGATTGACAGCTTGTGCTATGAATTGAATTATTGGATTGTAATCGGACTTGAATAAAATGGTAGTAGTAGTGGCTCAAGCATTTACTCATCAAAATTATGTAAATTATGCCTTTATGGCTAAATGAATTTGATATTGAATTATGCCCTTATGGCTAAGTGAAATTGATATTAATATTGTTGATAATTGGAAATTGTTTGGACATACGGATTGGGTATCGTCCCTCATATGATATCTTGAAAGACGTTGAAATTGGTGATATTGAAATGATTTTGGTAACCGAATGATTTTGGTATGATATACGATTAATCGATTTATATACTTTTTCTCTCATGATGATTTGACAAATGAGAACCTGAAATTTTACTAAAGATTCTCCAAGTCTTGATATGACATTATGGTATTTGGAAACTTGATAACATGATATGAAAATTTTGTCGATCATATGGTTTGGATATTTCGAAATGTAATAGAAATCAGTTTTTCTAAGTATTAAAACGGTGATGTACCAAGATTTATATAAAAACCTATGCACTCACCAACTACGTTTTCGTAGTTGACACTTTTTCTTCATGCTTTTCAGGAAATAAGCTTAAGCATTGAGGATTTGTATGCTTCATGATTATTTGCATTGCCCTTTGGAGTCAAAGATCAAACCTTGTGATAGGCAATGGAATCCGCCTTGATCATTGTAGTATACTACTTCATATGCTTGTTATTTGTTTCGTGAACTTAGTATTCAAGTACGGTGGACGCATTTGTACTTGGAAATTGGTTCACATGCTTGTACATTTGTAAATTCTTTTATCAAATAAAACTATGGTGAATGTTATTTATAATCCTTTGTTTTGAATACTCGACTTTCTGTACATCTCATTGTTCTGCCTTAGTTGGGGTGTTACAACAAGTCTATAGCTCCAAGCACGTAGTACGTTAATAAGTGATCGTCATTAGCACAGTACATGAACAAGAACAGTCGTCGGTCGTACGATAAGGACCTATAGTCGTATAAGCTCTAAGGCCTATAAACGAAGCACTGGCACGTATGTCTTACAAGAACGGATGAACTATAAGAGAACGAATGAACTAAAACATGAACTAAAACTGATATGATCAAGAACGAGATTGCACGAAGTTCTTAATTGAGCTCTAAGAAATGGATAACACCTTCAATAACACACCTTGAGGTCCTAGGTGCTTTTATCGTAATTATATGTAGTTGATCAGGTTACATCTAATTAGGATAAGAGTACCTGTGATCGAATTCAGTAATGGATCGATATCAAAATGATGTTTTGCTCTAATACCACATGTAATTAACATGATTTGAGCCTCGAATTCACAGATTCAATGGTGGATTTGTGTGTGTGTGTTCTTGGTGTTTTAGTATGTGTTTCTAGAGAGAGAGAGAGAGAGAGGAAAGATTGGGATTAAGTGTGTGTAAAATTACAGAAATGAAATGGAATGTGTAACACCCCGCTAAAGCGGAATATACGGGATGCACAGATAAGCACAGTTGCACACAGTACAAGTTCCAACACAGCCATTACATTAATAAAGAACAGAAGTACGATTGTTATTACAGAACATAAATGAACTTAGAATAGTCAATGAACAAAAGACAGAACAAGTTGTCTTTAAATACCAAGTCTTGAACAGAACTAGCAAGGGAAGTCTTCACAGCTCCTGATCTTGTACGCTCGAACAATCGCCAAATGAGATCAGCTTAAAGAGGAAGACTTCTATGCTAAAGATCTATAAGCCTAGCCTGAAAAGCATGTAAGATCAAAAGGTCAACTACAAAAGTAGTTGGTGAGATTCACATAATGTACTTTTAGTTTACATATACGTATATATGTCTAATATGAACAAGAACATAAGTTTTGTAGGTTGAACCAATGTACTTTGTAGTAATAAGAACTAGATCAAGAACTGCACTTTGAACATAAGTACTTTATGATAACATGAACTGAACAAGAACACATAGTGGACTTTAGATATAAGTTGTCACTGCTAACCCGATTGGCCAGAACTGAACTTTAATGTAATAGTATGCTCATATAGCTCAAGTACATCAAATAAGATTTATGTCAGAACAGAGGACATGAACAAGAACAAGTAACATGCATCCTCCTGAATTGTGGAGAATGAAGGTGGGCCTACCCTAAACAGCGTTGTCCATAATTACCTACGGTTCATTCCCTGAACTGTGGGATATGAATTGATAGCAGTGAACAAGAACTGAACAAGTACATGTACGAACTAGAACATAATAAAGATCAAGTACAGTAGTATAATTGTATTTAAGATCCTGCCCATTCAGGACTTAAATACTCTTTCAAACAGTTTAAGAATCATTTCATAAGTAGTTCAAGATCAAGCTCATAATATAGTACGTAAAATAGTTCAAGAACATATGTACAAGTACGAAAATAGTTTTCATGCTTTTCAGTCCCCGATAAAGAACTTTGAACAATGTACAAAAGGGGAATAAGTGAACTCACAGTGATCTGGTACAAGCACAAGTAGTATTAACACAAAGAACAAGCACAGAGATAGATAAGTATATCTATCGCAATCCAAGCACGTCTTGATGGATGCCTAAGTATATATAGATCATAAATAAGTACATATATTAGTTCATGTGATTAATTAATCACAGAAATGTCCTGGATGAACTGATGATTTGGTCCTTTTAAGATCTTTGAACGTTTTTGACTCAAAAGAGTTTTACATGAACTTTAAGTAAATGAACTGGACTCGAACTGGACGTCTTTGAACTCACACATAAGTACTTATCGTGTTAATGAGTTGAACATGTCTTTAATAATGAACTTTTAGTCTTTAGAACTCAATTTAATTGATCATAGAACTCGTACTTTGATAATCAAGATAGGACATGTCTCAATTGTACTTAATTAGGGTTTGCACCTTGTACGTTGCCTTAGATCGAACCATGATCTAGCTTAGGTGTTAATGAATAGCCTTTGAGGTGTTTAATCAAGTAATGATGTTGTTATGAACTGATTATGTGATTAAGGATCAAGTGTGGTATGTTAAAGAACAAGTACATGATGTTTAAGGAAAGCACAAAGTCATCTTTAGGGTTTGGAATGGCAAGATCGTTTCACTGGACAGCCAAGATTGTCCCATTGTCAAATCAAGATCGTCCTAGCTGCTTCTAGGACAAGGTCGTCCTTCATGATCGTCTTAGGTTCTCAAGCACAAGATCGTCTTAGTGGTTGAACTTCAAGATCGTTTTAAGGAACAGAACTCAAGATCGTTTTATGGAACTTAGGTACTCAAGATCGTCCTAGAGGACATGAACAAGGTCGTCCCATTATTACAAGGACAAGAACAAGTCTTATGATCGATTCATGATCAAGAGTTTGAGCTAAACCAATCCAAAGGATCGGTTACCCATTATACGTACCAACAACACCACACACCACACGAGATCGAACAAGCATGAACTATGAACCAAGGAGGCTGGCCAGGACGATCTTGGGCTCAAGATCGTCCCACCAGGATCGTCCCAAGTGCCAAACACGGCTAAACAAGAACTTGAACATCACACAAAGATCTAGATCGAATCCGGGACATGTTAGAACATAAAACTTGTACATATATGCACATAAACACTAACCATTAACACTTTTAACGATTTCAAGATCATCTATAACATAAATAAGGTGTGGCACATCAAGAACAAGTTTCTTTACTTTTTCAAAATTGGGTTTTGTAGATTAAAATATGTTATGACCCAAATTTGTTCACATATATGTTATTAAACACATTTAGACACAAACCCATCAATCATTAACACGATTTCATATCAAAATTGGACCAAATCATCAAGAACATAAAGTTGAAAAAGTTCACTTTTAATTTGATCAAAAACTCATAATTTGTTGTTGTTACCTGAGATTTGATTCAGGAAATACGTTTTGATTATCACAAGGATGCTAGAAGTATAAGTGATTTCGATTTAACAATCCAAAATCAAAGGATGAATTTATGGGTGAAAAATGTGGCTGCAAGGTATTTTAGTGTGAGAAAGTAGAGAGAAGAAGAGGATGAATAGTGAATGACTTTTCCCTCTAGGTTTCCATCTTTTTCTTTATATACATTTCCATATTTAATGAACCTAATAAATGCAAGGACCATTTGCGAATATTTTGAACTAGAACTTTAATGAACATGAACGTTTATGAACCGAACTTTAATATTTCATTGTACATAATTATGAACTCGTCAAATAAATCAAGATTTAAGATCAAATTGACCTTCATATAAGCACATAATTCAAGTCTAAAGCACGTCAAGAACTTAGATAAATTGAACTGTCTGGCCGTTCTAATGGCAAATGTACGTTTTTAAGAACTTAATAAGAACATTTCTAAGACGGTTGTTATAGAATGGGGAAACGGCTTGTGATTTCTAAGGTGTTGAGGGGTATTTATAGTCTAACTATACAATTATCCTAATTATCACATCTACTCCCTCAACCTTAGAAATCATTTCATTATGACTTAACACCAAGTAAGTCCACTAACTTAAATTATAATTTTATCACTATTTTTGGATTTCTAACACCACTTCAGTTGGTCAAAAGATAGAAGAAACCTTGGCTGCTAAAGAACAACAATTTCTGGAAAGGGTGATGTCTGAGATCACCAAGACTGCAGCGCCCCAGGTTGATCTCACTCCCATTACATCTGAGATCAATCAGTTGAAGTGCAGTCTAGATACTCAGGCCAGCCAGGTGTCTGAACACTCCACTGCTATACATAATCTGACAACTGAAGTTGGCAAAGAAAAGGATAAGGAAGTTGTGAAGGACGTTGGTGCAACTGGGCTCTCTCCAGATGAGTTGACAATACTTAAAGCAATTCAGGCTGGCCAAAATGAAACAAATGGCAATGTTTTGGTCCAGTCACAAGAAGTCAATCATCTTTGGAGGACAGTTCACATGATTTGTGGAGTCTTCAAGGAGTGCAAGAACATGGGGTCATGGCAGCCTCTAGATCGCTTACCCTCCAGTCATTCAGATTTTGAAGCAATTAGAAAAGGACTAGATGCTACTAAGGGGGAAAGATCTATTCATATTCCCAACACTCACATTGAAACTCCAGGTTCAAGTATTGGGAAGGAGTTGGTTGTTGCTGCCAGTACTGATGCTGGTATGCACATAATTGAGGAATTTGAGGATGTAGGTGATAGGGGGAAGAAGAATAAGGGCAAGGCACTTGCAACTGATGAATCTGGCCAGCCGGACACTGATGTACCTCTATTGGAAACTGGAAATCCTGATCAGCTTCCTCCAGTGACTGAATCTAATAGCAAGAGGTTGGCTAGAATTGGAAATGCTATAAATTAAAGAAAGAAACAAAAAAAAAGCCACTTTGCTGGTCTCAAGGTTTCAACTGCAAGGATTGGGCATACTAGATGTAAATGATGCCAATCTGTTGGGCATCTCACTGGAGCAATACAGGAAGGTCAAGAGTGACCCAAGGATAGTAGGACTGGTAAATGATATGATTGAAGTCCATCTGGACAAAGACTATCCTGAAGATGAAGCTGAGCATGATGCCAGAAACTTAAACATATCAGTGGAGAAGGCCAAGGAAGTTAGAGCTGAAGGGATTCTGAAAAGGATTGAGCAGATAACGAAAAGAGTCAAACAGGTGTAAACCCACCCAAGTCTAAGCGTAAATCAAAGCCTAAACCCTTGCCAAGGGATGCAAACTTAAGGACTTGGGTGGAACCCAATGAGCCATCCATTGAAGATATCCGAGCTGCTATACAAAAACTGAGCACTGCCCAGATCAAGCTGGTCAATGAGTTTGATGCACGTGCATACTTAAATGAAGTTCTTCAGCGAAGATATCATCCAGGAAAAATTAATGAAATTAAAGTTACAATCAAACCTGGAGGAAGGCAATTTGTGGTAACCATTCAATACTTCAATGGACCACAGCTCACAACTGAGAATCCCGATGTTCATCAGTATGGACATTCTGAGCAGGTTGAAATGCTGAATCTGCTGGAGGCAAGGCAACATAAGAACAAGATCGAAAAGGGTTGGGTTTATGTACTTCAAAGTCTGATCAAGTTCAAGGAAGATGTTGAGAAAAGATTGAACTTTGATCCTGAAGATAGACAACCCATCTCTTCAGTTGCAAAGCGAAAGAGAACTGGCGAAGGGCCATCCATTTAAGTTCTTCTTCAGTTATCTATTTTGTAATTTTACTTATTTTCTTGTAACTGTTGTAATTTTATCATGTATATACAAGTTGCTAGATTGTAACCACAAGATAGATAACAGATTAAATCTAACAAACTAAAAAGGAAAAACCAAGGCATTTGATGATCTATAAAAATGCCTTGGAAACTTAGATTAGATTTAGTCATACAAATCTTTCAAGTTCATACTTCTATAGTTACAAGAACTTGAACAGGTGGCAATATTTCAGGACAAATAGGGGGAATTTGTTAGGACCAGTTTCGACTAAAACTGGCCAGTCTCCAGTTGCATCTGGAGACCAGAAGATTTGTCCAGAAATATATTGAAGTCTAGTTGCAACGTACAGTTAATGCAACTGAAGACTTCCTCCAGTTGAGATTTGATCAGAACTGAAGACATTCCAATTGACGTCGAAGACAAACAAATGGAAGATAGAGAATGACAATGGCAGCGAAGCCCAGTTGGCATTCTACACAAATTGAAACTGGAGAATATCAGTCTAAAGCCTTTACAATGCTTTACACTGTTTACGAGGAAGACCTTTTTGCTTTATACAACTTTATACAGACAATATCATTTATCTATGATTAAAGTACAAAAGTGCATAAAGCAGGTTGGATAAAGTAACATTTTGACTTACCTTATCAAGCGTTTCAAAGGAACTCACCTAGTTTCCTTAAATGTTGTCAACCATATCTATACGACAAAGTTGGAATCCCAATGCCAACTTTGTCTATAAATAGAGGTCTTTGCACAACAAGAAGATAACTTTGCATATTTAGACTTTTGCAATATTCTTGGTGTACTTGTGAAATATTCTCTCAATCGTAAAAAGGAACACTTCACAACTTTAAGTGTTTCGATTGTTAAAGAGAATTTCCAAGTATAGATCGTTTGTATTTCATAGGTTGTTAGGATATTTACACTTATGTGTTATCTTGGTTCCGCAACAACCTTATATTTTATTTAGCATCAATAAATAAAATACATTTAAAAATTACAACTTGGTCTCACCATTTTTACTTTTTTGTATTTACTTATTGCATTGTCTTTTCCTTATTGTCACCTGCTAAGTAATCTTACTAAGGACTTGGTATACATTCACTGTAACTGGTCATCTCCAGTTCAGTGTTTATATTGCAAAGAAAATCTCACCATTGACATAGAGGTGTCTTCAGTTAGTACCATCTCTTGAGTTGGGACTTATACTTTTCAAGAGGTGGTTGAGTCCCAACAAAGCAAGGAAGAGAACAAATATGCTTTAGTTGCTGCTGGACTTCTTGAGAAGCTAAGTGTTGAAGATACAAAGGAAGAGCTCCATTGTAACAAAATTATAGTCTATGCGAGAAGTTATGAGTGAATTAGTAATAGGAAGTAGTTGAAGTGTACATTATATATATCTATATGAAATGCGTTATTTTGATATTTGTGTTTTTAATTTTGTATTATCAGGTTTTTAATTCTCATTTAATAGAAAATTAGGATTTGAAAAAATTATTTAAAAAAATAATAATAATAAGTTATCACACGCAAAAACGCATGTCAGAAAAAAGAGTCATAAACCGAGGGTCATAGACCGAGTGCCATAGAAGGATGACGACCAAATACGGGTCATGAAAGTTTATGACTGGTCTTTCCTTGATGCACTTTTGCGTGTCATCTGACCCCTTTATGACGCGCAATGCGCTTCAAGAATAGCTCTGTTTCTAGTAGTGTGAAAGTAGAACTAGTCACACATCAATTGAAGGTTCGACCTCACGATTGCAACGAAATCAAGAACATTATTAGAACGTCTCAAAACTAAGACTGGCCTTTATTTTAGAAATATCATCTTTGCCTTACATGAATAGATCACATTGGCGAGAAACATGAGCAATTCGAAATCAAATGCTCTTGAAAACTTTTTCTTCATATGCCTTAAGAAACTATAAATAACCTCATCATCATACGTCTAAACTTTTCTTAAGGGAAAACTCTTTATCTTGAGGAGCAGTCATACATAAATTTTTGTACACATACAGAATATCAACATCACCTTTACACTCCTGCAATATAAAGAAGAATCTCTACCTGTAGGTACTTGTCCCAATCGTCATACATCATCCCGTAGCGAAAACAAATTTAAATGAGTCGTAAATCCATAACAAAATATGGGCCGCATGTCGTCCAGTTCGACCAAGTACCCCATGTTTTAGACCTTTAAATAAATTCTTTTCAAGCGTTGAACCTTAATCCCAAGCACAACTTTAACACTTCGCAGATGGAATGTAGCCTCACATCATAATGTAGTGTTCATATAATGGAAGAGTTTCCATGGTTAAGAGTTCAATCGACTTTAGTGTTAACTTCTTTACTTGCTTCATCTTCATCATTCTTTAATCCAAAGATACATGACTACTCTTCACGTGGTTAAATATGCTATCATCCAGTGATTCCATCATTCCCATCTGTACTTCATTCGGATCAGCACAGACACAGTCTCACAAACACACACATGTCTTGATACATTTACAATTACGTTCGCAACCGAAATTGTAGCCGTATCCTTCCAAACGTGTGCCCGGTAACCCTTCTATACGTCACTGATATCGCCTATTTTATACATATTCATTTTTTGCGATATTATCACTTTATATTTGTATTGTTGTCATTTTTATAGACTTTTATACTTAATATTCGTTATTATTTGATTATAGGTATATGAGATGAATTATGATGAAAGTGTGTTAAATCAAGTAATTTCGTTCAGATTTGTGCTCAAATGAGTTGGAGATAAAATTGTTATATATGAGCTTGGATGGACAATAATCTTACAACTACAAATTCTATATATAATAGAAAATATAAAAGTGGTGGTGATCTTATGATTGTATCCAGCCGCAATGGAAAAAAAAGGCCATTGGGCCTGGTGTCCAGCGGCCCAGCAGAAAGGTGCAGCCCAGGAAGATAGAAACCACATGGGCCGAAGCCAATTCCTTTCCTTGTATTTCGATAGAGCAGCAGCCCAGCCAAAAACAAATCAAAAAGGGGCCGTAGCCCTTATGTAAAGGAGGTCGGTGGTGTGTGGAAGTCGGTTAGCACACAATTATAACTATATATATTATACTTTTTTGATCATAATAAACTAGAGGAGTACGTGGGCTTTCAGTTTTCTTAAGAAGTTTGAGAGTCGGCTAGCTAGGAAATTCGTACGTGGGTTTTTTCTGGAGGAGTCGCCACCTCACTTTCGTGAGGTGTTATTCTTGGTTCGTCGACTTCATCAGTGCAACAGCTAGCCATATTCTTGTTCGATTTCTCGTCTTTTACTTTTAGTATTATTTTTAGTTGCTTAATTGAAAGACTATGTACTATACAAATTATTATTATGAATTCTATTTATTTTAAAATTGTTAGTTTTATTTGTCTTGACATGCGTAGCTAAGTGTTTTATCATCTATTAAGATGAAGTGATACAATGAATAATGGTTGCATAATCTTTTGAATTCAAGTTGATTATTAAACGTTTTGTCGTAATCTTAATGTTTTGAGTTCTTGTGCACTTATCTACTGTTTTGTTGATAATGTATGAATAATTTAGAGGTATCTAAGTTTAGGAGTACATTGTTCTAGTTAATTGGGTACAATTAATAGGTGTTGACTTGTGGTAACAAGACAATAAACGACAATAGATAATAGAATTCAAAGTGTTAACGGTTTGGTAAAATCGATAGACAAGATTGTTTACAATAACAATACAAATTCGTCAATTTAGTAGGTCTTGATAGTGAAAGTGGTCACCAGAAGTTAGGGGTCGAAGGATTGGTTAATGGGTCGGATAAGGTAATAAGCTAGGTGCGCAATTAGTGAGTTCTTTGTTCTACCTCGTTATAAAATCAACAAGTTGAATTGGTTTTAACATAGATGCAACCTAAATAATGTGTGTCATGGAGTCAAAGTGGATGATCTTTTATTCTATTTGATATACGACAATTCTCTTTTCGATAAATTCTTTGGAATTTCTAACTCTTTCAATCAACTAACTTTTTAATATAAAAACCAAGATGACGTGATGCTTTAAAAAACCAAACTCTTTTTAGCTAATTAAAACTCGCTAGCTCTTTGTAGTCTCTGTGGAATGAACCTAGACTTACTTTAGTCTATATTGCATACGGACGGGTCCACTGCCTGATTGTGTGTGGTATTTGATTCTGAGTATTTCTAGTATTTTAATTTAACTCGATTTTCACACATCAGTCACCTACTTATAACCCTTCGAGTATCCAGCATCAACTCTACTCGTCAAACTTCAAATCCAATTCCTTTAAGCCCATGGGCTCAACAACATAATATATCATTTCATAAAAATCTTACCAACTTCGTTACTTTCTACTCTGGTCAACACAAGTATGGCCATACAAACACGCTCGCATCGTGATACGCTTGCAATTATGTTCCGGACCATAATTGTAATAGTATCACTTCACATGCAAGTTAATTACCACATTTGTGTATCACATTCTTTCACCAATTCCATTCACATAATCCTTATCATCCATACAACATATTATTTCCATTGCAGTCCTTGTCATTAACCTCGTGGGTTGGATGCCATTTCACCTAATCCATCAAATTTCCTTTTGTTCCAACCATTTCAGACATAAATTACAGCGCACATTTATCAAATTCAGGTAGGTAAAAAGCACATCACCTCGAGGACCGTCTATCGTAGCAATAGAATAATTTAGCGACAGAAAAGCGAGAAACGGAAGAATAAAGGCGAAAAACATATTCACATATCATGAAACAATCATCATAAAGCCTTATTCCTACACTCTCACTCATCCCAACCCGTCCTAAGGCATTTCATCTCAAAGGCTAAGCATACCTATTTAAGCCTAACTTGTCGTCTATCGGTTTAAGTATAATTTCTATGGCATACCTATAGTCATTGGTTCACTTAAACCTGTCTCTGATACTAACTTGTAACACCTGTCGTTTAAAAATATGGATTTCCAAAAAACTTTCGCCTAACGGTGTCAAAAGAGAGCAGAATTAAACTTTAAAAGTCCAAACCAGCAAACTCTGTTTAGTTTATTCATTAAAGGGTGTTACTAGCCATATCATCAAAATAAGTTGAAAACGGAACCCATAGGTTGCCCAACATTAAACAACCGACCACATTATCAATATAAGTCATTATTATCTAAACATCAAGTAAATGTCTAAAGTGAGCAGCCACTATGGGTAAACGATAGTCAGCTTCAAGATCATCTACCCATGCCTCACATCTTCTCAACATCTACCTGCTCACTATTGTTGGACCTGAGGGCATAACACATTTTAAAAGAGCAAGTGTTAGCTAACGAATTAGCTAAGTAAGATAACACATAGTTATAAAACATATGTCCATTTAAAACATTATAAAAAAAAGTCATATTAAGTCGTTAAGGCACATATCATCAAACATATCATCTCACATACATATCATAATATCAACATCTTTCATATTAGGATGGGTCATCCTAAATGTGCCTAGTCATCTTTTGCATCTCCATATATCACATCTAAACATCTTTATAGTCATGACATAAGTCACGCATCTCATATAACATATGCATCTTTATAAGTGTGACATAAGTCACACCCGACTTGATGGACAAACCTTACGGTTATACTTCATTGTCGTTAAGGAATGGCAAACCAATCCCGGAGTAATCCGTATGTTCAAGACAAGTGGGGCGGGTCAGACCTCCCGTATTACTCTTCACATCTTTGACCATGTTGCAAGGAGCCACCTAAGCAACCACATCTGCGAACTTAGCCGAGCAAGGGCAAGTACGGGTTAAGCTTAACACTTTCATCTAAAATTACGAGCTCAATTTCACATCTCATATAGTTTAGGTGTTCATATTACCTAAAGATTATCACATATACATCTTAACGTTTGGGCCCTTAAACGTGCACGTGTCATGGCAACTTAATAAGTCTAGTGAACTAAATGAACAAGCCATGTAGTCATGCACATTTTACATATCATCAACCTATAATACATTTCAGTTCATCTCAAGACATTACATAGCATTTCATAGCATATCATTACATCACATACATTGTTACATCATGTACATCATCATATATTATTGCAAATCGTATATCATTACAACATTACATATCATTTATCATCTTAGATCGTACATCATTTCATATCATCTTTCGTATCATATTATATGTATATCATTTCATATCATCTATCATCTCATGTCATATATCGTTGCAAATCATCTATTGTCTCATATCATATATCTTTTCATATCATATCATCTATTAAGCATACATAGCATCTCATATCAGTACGTATCATTGGGGTAGCATTTCAGGCTTTCATATGCATCTACATAGCCCATGTCACCTCCCGTATAATCCCGAATACCCATAAGCAAACAAGATACCATTTGGGAAGTTATTATATGAAAACTATGTTTGTGTTGAACCCTCAACATGTCAAAGTAGTGTATCTTGCCTCGTAGAAGCGTACAAAATGATAACGTAAGTTACTAAGCTTTGCAAGTATTCCCGACTACCAATAATCATTAAACGACATAATGAGCTAATAAGTACCCACTTACTTAAGGTCATGACTCAAGTCTAAATACCTATAAACATGACTCATGACAATGCTTGATGCATCGGAGGTTCGTTTAATACTTAAGGGCTTACATAACTCGACGGAACTCGACATTCACTCACTAAATTAACCTTTCTGGAAACTTGACATCATCATCATCTTTTAAAAGTATTACCATTAGAAAGTAGACTCTCTCACGATTCCGTGGATAGCTTATTTGTCAAAAACGGAATTACGGTTCAAAAGTTATGACACTTTGAAAATTCTGTCGCTATTGCGTTGCAAATAAATGTCACTTTTTTCTGGTTGCGCCGCAACTTAGTAGCTGCGCCATAACTAGCCCCGGTTCTGCACAAAACTTATTGTGTAACCTCCAAAACTTAACCAAACACACCCCAAACCTTATGAACGACTTTTGTACCTCAAAATTCATCATTTTAATACCATAATGATGCAATGAAATCATTGATTAACCCCTACTTGATTTGCATCATAATAACAAACATTCAAGGTTACCGAATCGATTCAAACACATGATTTCGACATCAAACAACCCCCTATTGACTTAGACCAGATATGAATTGAATCAAGGGATTGAAATGGCATGAAATCAATGTAATAATACCTGAAGATTACAATAAGGATGTAAGCTGTGGATTAAAACCTATTCAAATCACCAATAAACGATGAAATCAATCAAGAGAATGCTATGAGGCTAAAGGGGGCGGCTAGGGCTTCAAGAACAAGTATAATCTCTGTGTTTTTTAGTCTAATGACAGGTTAATTACCCCTTAACCCATTTTTTAGATTAGCCCTATGTCAAAACTGGTCCCTAAGCTTCTAAACGACTTATATTAAGCTCAAAACACCTATAGGGAATACTTACAACTCATTAAACACTTCAAGTACCTCTAAAGGCATATAAATACACCTTAAACACATTAATACATCAATCATTAAGGCATTCAAGCCTCACATGTTTAGCACATCAAACACATCTAAGCGTTAAATCTCCAAGATACTTAATGGACACGTAGTGTTGACTTAACGACTCAAGTCAACCGTTAATTAAAAAGTTCGGGATGTTACATTAAACCCACAAGTGATATACATGTGAGGGTAGATATGTCCTTTCCCCTTTGTGAATGAAAAATGAAAAAATATTTTACTTTGGATGAAAAATGTAAATCACACAAATACAACCACCTTTTTAATACCTATAATCCTTCTTTATATCTCACACACAATACATATACCTTTGTATCTATGTGTGCCATCTGCCCATCTCTCTATATACATTTTTTTTTCTTTTTCTTTCCTGAACACACATATAAGTTGATCAGTGGTGATAATGCGTTATACGTTAATTTATGGTAAAAAGTTATACGGAGTATATGTTAGTGATCCAAGTATTGAACGATGACCAGCTGTGCGTGATATATGGTGGTGGTCGGTTTTAGGTCGGTGGTGGTGATTTACGGTGGGAATAAGTTTTAGAACTGTATCGCTACAGTTGCAACATGAGATTTGAGTGAGATTCAAAGATCACTTTCTTAGGATAGCAATGAACGAAATCAACAGTCAGTGGCATGTCGTGTTAAGGTAAATGGGTATATGCATTTTCATCATTATCATTATCATCAGTTGGTAACTTGATATAGCCTTCCAAAATAACAAATAAGAAATGAAAATATATTCCAAATGATCAAAAATTTCATGTTGGAATTTGCAGGTGCATTGGTGTTTGGGTTGAAGGCGGCTCTTTGTGAGAAAAGGAGAATGTGTGACAGGTTTAGCCGTTTAGGTGTTGGGAATATTATGTGTAATATCATATTTCCCTTAATATTAATTAAAATTTTTTAAAGCTGAATGGACATATCGACCATTTCATGTATTTCATGTGCAAGGGTTTATTGTCAAAAATTCACGGTATTTCAGATTTGGATCACAATTTCAATTCTTTTTAACTTTAAGATAAAAATGATATTGTTTTACATAATTAAGGATTTTAGTGTATGAAAAAAATAATATAATTTACTCCAAAAAATCTTATATGCTATCTATATCTTAATCTATATCTATACTGGGTGAGTTATTTTGAAAACCTACAAATAAAAAAGAATTCAAGAACCATTCTGGACCACACATTCTTTCTCTCTTTCTCTTTCTTCAATTAAATAATAAAATTCATCAAAATCATTCAAAATGTTCTATCTCACAAACCGTAAATCGTTATACGAAACAAAAAGCATGGGTAGTTTTAAAATTTCGTCCTTTTTTATTAGAGATCCAATTCGATATAATTTTGATGACTTTTTAATTTTCGTTTTCTTTTTGTTACTTACACATAACTTACACATGTTTAGGTTGAACAAAAATTATGATTCGGAGCGGGCTTCGCCTATAAGGATATTCATAAACCAAAGCTGGTGGGGGTGATAGGTCATTGAGGGTGATAGGTCATAGTGTGATAGGTCATAGATGGTGATAGGTCATAGGGGGTGACCGGTGATGGGTGATCTACCTAACGGGCTCCGCCCTTAGCTGTTATGGCTCCTCCCTGGACTGACGGGCTCCGCCCTTGGCCACCATGGCTCCGCCATGGATTGATGGGCTCCGCCCTTAACCTTCATTGTTCTATACATATGTTCATTTACTAATTTACATGTGAAGACAATGATTCTACACATGTATAAAGACACAAGTACAAGAAGAAAAAAAATGAAAATTGAAAAGTCGTTAAAAGTATATCTAATTGGATCTCTGATGAAAGAGGACGAAATTTTAAGACTACCCATGTTTTTTGTTTCGTCTAACGATTTACGGTTTATGAGATAAAGTATTTTGAATGATTGGGGTGAATTTTATTACTTAACTGAAGAGAGAGAAAGAGAGAATTAATGTGTGGTTCAGAATAGTTCTTGAGTTCTTTTTTATTTGTAGGTTCTTAAATAACCCTTCCTTTATCTATCTATACTATATTATAAAACAAATTCACTTTTCAATTTTCAACATTCAGTTTCAACAATATACACATATTAATGCACGATGTACCATACTTCAATGCATACAACTTTCTCTCTACTCCATAAATCATTTTATTTCTCTAACTTTTTCAAAATCTTTTATCTCAAAAACCGTACATCGATAAATTATAAAAATTATATAGGTGTTCTTAAAATTTCATATTCTTTCATTAGAGATGTCATTCGATATATTTTCGACGACTTTTTAAATCCGAGGTGGAGTCCGTACGAGTAAAACATTTAGATATGACACTCTATGACCTATCATCGTCATCATTTTAGTGCCGCAAAATGCTCTCGTTTCTATTTACAAGTGGGTTAAGACTAAAGGGTGGCGGTCAGAGGATCCGACCCAAATTGGGAAATGCCCTACCCGACGGATAGCCGATCGTAAACATTCTTCGTTAATCTCCCTGCTCGAACACAACAAAACTCACACACAGATTTATTCATAGATTTCAATTTCAGTTAGTAAAATAAAATGGAGAATAATAGTAAAGATTCAGAATCAAGAAGATATGATGATGATGAAGATGATGCAGGAGGAACATCATCTTTTGTTAATAATAATAGCAATCCACCGGGTGACCAAACAGTCTGGACCGATGTTTCCATCCTTCTTAATTCAGCTTGTAATGGTAATATTCCATCATCTTTCTTTCTTTTTTATTTATTTATATCAATAACTTATCTGTATGTTTGTATAATTTATGTATACATATTTTTAATATATGTTTTTAACTGTCACTATGATGACCGCTAAACGGTAATCTCATTGGTAATCTTATTTATTGAATTCTATGATGACCGTTAAACGGTAAATTTTTAGATAAGTGCTAATATAAAGGAAGAATTGGCAACTGAAATACTCTACTAGTTTTATTTTTGTACAAAAGGGTCTTGGCCTGCATGTTTTTGCGACCACCCAACTGTCGAGAGGTTCACATTTTGAGGTCACATGCTATAGTAATAATTAGTTTCTATGTTTAAAAATCAGTATTTTGGAAATGTGTTGTGTTTTCTGTCTGATATTTGGATATTTTACTCCTAAAGTTTTATATTATATGGAGATATGGATGCTCTCAAAGTTATTCTGGTAAATTAGCAATATTATAGGCGGTTGAATATTTATCTGGTATGCAATTTGAGGGTTCTAACACTTTGTATGCTAAATCTCCATTGTATAACTATTACGGAAGAAGTATAGATGTGATTGAGTACATTGCAAATCTTTTGTTTTATCATGGTGGAAGGATTCTCTTGAAGTTATACTTATACGAAGTAGGAACACGTCTATCAATATGCATGTGGGATTAATTGTGGCAGTTTTCCTGGGAAATAGGGAGTATTATATGTATCATAACCATCCCATAGATGTACGATTTTTTTGAGGGAAGACAAATCCCATACATGTTAATGCACACGCATGCACACACACGCATATGTACACTCCCTGGGCATTCTGATGTCCTCAAATGAGGTCTGTGATTTGAGACTGACTAGGTAAAAATCTCGGGGTAGCCAGCGAAAAGGTTTGCAAACAGTGACGGGGATGCCTTGGTTATTCGAACCCGGTTGGTTTCATATTGATAATCGAAATTAAGTAACAAAAAAAGATATTTTAATTCAAGAAGCAGGGATCTCCCAAAAGTCAAAAGATTCAATTTAATTCTTCTATAAAAAGATACAACCGTAATGATCCATGTAAGTACTTATCCTATACTTTTATTAGCAAGCTATTCTTACAAAAGGGAACTAAGTTATTTTAATACCCTAGTATATATCCATAGAATAGCTTATCTAACAAATAAATATCTAGCAAAAGATTTAGATCGACGGGGAAACTCTAAACCCGTTGTCCTTTAGGCCTAACTGACCATTACTCAAGGACCAGCCCTAGGCAATGAGCACATCTCTTTCGGTTCCACTTTATGGATTTGGGAACGGTTACGAACCCATGACCTATCTTTAGCTTATTTAATAATAAAATATAAATTTACTGTATTATAAATACACACTCTTACCAGATGTCTTTTTGGTGGCAGTCTCTCTACCCTCGGGCAGATATAACTGTCTACATCTTTCTCCCCCCCTACCCCACTCTTGGTAGCATTGGTTATTTCTATGGTTGTTTGACATTTGTACTTTCTGTCAGAATCTTGTTAAAAAGCATCCAACCAGCAAATACATGTCTTGCTTCATACTGATATCAAAAACTATTCAAACTGATGAGCCAAATCAAAAACAAGCACCTACTTTTTAAGATTTTGTGCACATTGTAATTAGCTTGAAAAAAGTGCTTTAGATGCTTGTAAGGACAGTTGTGTTTGGTTCTGACCCCTTGCTCTTTTAAATGTTTCAACTAAGAGCGCACTTGTTTTTAATATCATCAAGTGCTGAGTGGATAAAGTGTCGATGGATAAATAATGTTTGTGTTGACTTGATAAATAATTGTTGTTTATCAAGTTAAAGTCAAGCATCCATAGTTGTCTTAATCGATTAAGCATATTTTTATTAAGCCTATTAAGTCCTAATCAAATAGGGTAGTGTAATAATTATACTTAACTAATTAAAGCATCTTGGTGCATCTACAGATCTTCAAGATGGGGAGCTCATTAATGGGGAGAATTTCAATCTTTTCGCAGCCATGTCTGCGTTGGAGGTAACGGCATGTTAGATTACAAAAAAATTTTGTTACCTGTAAGAATGAGTGGCAGCTTTGTTTTATGTGCCTGCTATGATGATATTTATACTTTTATCTACTTCTAGATAATGGACCCGAAGATGGATTCAGGTATTGTTTGTAAATATTATTCCGTTGATGAAGCTATTGAGAACGGTGCTGCACCAATCCCCTTGAGTCAGAATAAAACTGCAGATGTCCATTGTATAATCGATGTCATGGATCATCTAGTTTCATGTGAGGTACTTAAACTTTCAGCATTTATGTTTTCACCAAAGCTGTTTTAATTATGGGATTTATAGCCAGTTCTCATTTTGCAACTGCCCTCTAAGTAATTTATCTGTAATATGACCTGGCAGGCAACTTGGCACAAGGGTCATTCATTAGCACAAACTGTTTTTTCGTGCCTGTACCTCTTGAGACCTGATATAACATCATCACATGCGTTGCTGAATTCGTACTGCACAGTATTACGCTCAACATGCAATGCAGTTATTTCAGTTGTTTCTGACACACGCACACATGAGGTGAAGTTTATTATTTTTACTAGATTCTTGTAGCCAGTATGAATGGTTTATAGGACCTTTGGTTCAGGCTTTAATGCTTTATATGTATTCTTAAACTTCATGATGTGTATCCAACTTGACACAAATTGCTTGTTCATGTATTGGACTACTTTCTAATGTAGCAATCTCTTAATTCAGCGCTATTGTACGCATCTGACATCCTTTTAAGTCTATATAACTTGTAAAATGGTGATGTGGCGCTGTTTTGATGAGGTGGTTACTTATATGGCTGCCATGTCCAGCAATAACAGCTTGCAAACTTTGAAATTTCACCGTGAAGAGGACACAAGTTACATAGAATAGTCTAGCAAGTTTGGTACATTAAAACGTTAAACGAGTATTTTTATGATGTTCTCCCCATACGTATCGAGTGTGGTACCCCTTTCTTTATACCAGTAGTTTATTACATTCTTTTCAGGAAGAAGATTTGTTTACCATTACTTCGGGACTTCCATTGAAAAAGGACGGCGATGAGAAATGCTTATCTATTTTAAATGTTATAGAAGAAACGGTTTCGCGCCAGTTGAATGCTTGCAAATCCCCATCACATAAGAAGAGAGCTGTAGAAGGTGGGTCATTCATTTCTACACGTACTGTTTCTGTAACACAATGTTAGTAATTGAAGAATTTATGGGTTGTATTTCAGACATAGAGCCATTACAAGAAAATCTTGATTTGGAAGAAGGATATTGCAAAGCTGTGTTATGCCGTTTGCGCTTTCGTAAGGTCTTACCCTGTGTTTTTTTTTCTTTTTATTTATATCATGGGTATTGTGAGTTTCCGATATTAACTACAGTCATGCTTAAGGAACACTTCAGTAAATTAGAATTACTATTATATATTGCTACTTACAATATGCTCTGTACTTAACCTTACTTTGGTTATGTATTCAGCATTTTTATCATGCTCTAGTATGTTTGAGGCGAGCCCAAGGCAGAGGATTGGATTCAGCTAGAAAACATATAGCCTCTTGCTTAGTGGAACTCCATAGCATCCTTAAATCTGAGGAATTTCTTAGGTCCAACAGCAGATACGGAATGTGTGAAGACGGAAAGGAAAATAGCACAACTGCTTCTGGTTGTCAACCAATCGGTTTTGATCCCACCTTAAACAGTAGATTATCTGCCCCTGCACCTCCCCGTGCAATTAAACTTCTTTGCTGGAAGAAGGTATGCAAAATTGGATACAATTTTTGTTCTTTATCTGCTTTTTCTTCACTAATCTAGATACTTTGCTAAATACTTTACAGGCTGTTGAGTATTTCAAAAAGCTGCTTCATGATCTTGATGTTGTGTGTGCAAATCCTGTAGAGTCATCATATGAAGGTTCTTTGCAGTTTGTCGTAGAGTTTCAGAAGTTACTACCTGATTTGGTTGCTAGGTCCCATTTACAGGTACGTGTAAAATTCTCTTTTTAATTGCATCGTTTGTTATCATTCTGTGATGCATTCTTTGAAAATCTTTCTACATGTGTATTCAATTTCAAGTCTTATTGTACTTGTATCTACATTGTTTGCTAACTGTTTTAAGGATAGAATTGCATGTTCCTGTGGCTACCTTTGTTTTTGGTAGTATTTGTAATACTAAATAAGTTTTAATTGGACTGGGTTTAATTTTGGTACAGTTTCTACTAGTTCAAGATGGGAAACTTTACGGGCGTGATCCTATGTTTGCTGTGATTTGTAAAGCTGCGGCAGTACCAGAAATCACCAATAACCATGACTTGCAGAAGAACGAGGCTTTTGTACATCTTGGTCAGGTGACTATCTGTATATTTTCTTGGATGTGATATTCTTTTACTCACTGAAAGTTTGGTTGATGACTTGTCTGTAATATTTTTTGTACATGATAAAGTTGGCGATAACTTTACTTAAAATCTTATGCACAAATGCTGCTTGGCAAAGGCGTCAACTAGGGAAAGTTTTACAAGATTGGCGTATCATATACATGCAGGTATGTATTCTACAGTTTCTTTGGTTTTTTCATCTCCTTTTTTCTGTATGTTGCTTTGGGTTTATATAATTTAGTATAGATATTACTATATGAAGGAGGATGTTATCAAGATACTACTTGGTGAGAGTAATCGCTGTGTTTACTAATCTTAAGTTTCCCTTCTGAGATAGTTGTTAGGATGTGATGGCTAAGAGTTAAGTTTTTAGTTAGGTGTTTGGTATTCTAAAGCCAGATTTTTGATGGAAACAGTAGGAAAAAGTAATGCAAAACCCGTAACCCTTTCATGACATATCCTTGCAGCTTCATACATGGTGAGATAAATTGACTCGAATGTGGGTGAATTGGCAAATACAGATAAGAGACTTGCTCCCTTGATATTTTATTATTTTAGAAACTCTAAGCTATACAGTGACCAGTTCAGTTAAATCATCATACCAACATTAGCAAAGAGTAATTGGCTTGCATTAACATAGAAGCTGCTTATCCTAACTACCTCTTTTCTTTGTTATTACTTGAAGTAAAATTTGTTTATTGAATCTTTAGTAATCATGCATGCATCATTTTTGGTTGCTACCACGCACATGCCTCTTCTTATTCGAGTAAAGTTTAAACTTAAATAATATTGTTCTTGATCATCAATAATATTGATTACCATGTTCATGGTTATGGCTTACAGATTTTTTTTTTCTATGTTCTTGCTCCAATAGCTAGAGCTTGCACTAAGAAAGGAGTTTGAAGAAAGATCAAATATTTCGATAGATGAGGTATGTGATATTTATTTGTCATTCCGACTTTTTCCATGTTCCATACATCTTTAAATGTTGAATCATAAAGTATTATCTTTAGGTTTATGCGATTTTGGTCTTCCATTTTCCAGAACTTATTCATGAAGATGTACAAACACGTTCTTAGTTGGATTGAGGAAAAAACATATTGGATAGCTTTCCGTTTCCTTATCTTGGGCTTTGAACTGGAGCTTTATTCCCCTTACGAGTACTGCATGGTGTATTGGTATATATATGTAATCTTGATCAAGCTTGGTGAAAAAGTGCATCTCAGGATGATAACGAATAATGAGACTGGTGAGTAATACCTTTATTAACAATCAATTTGTTGATAAAAAGTTTTAAATTTGAGATTTTCACTAGTGTTTCACTTTTTTTGCTCTTTCTTTGGACACTTATAGTAACATGTTTGCCAGGCAACCGGAAAGGAAAAAAGAAAAAAGACTCTATGAAGGATGTAGCAAGGGAGCATTCTATCCCACCTGTAGTGTTGCTGCTTCAGTGCCATATATATCTTGCTGAAGGGCTGACATTGGTAATTTTCTACCACGCAAAATGTTGTCCCGTCAATGCTAGCTCTGCTGTTTGTCTTTACGATATAGGTGCAAACTATTCAAATTAATTTACATCTTTTGTAGATGATTTCTGCTTTGAGAAATGAGCATGGAGTTTTTCTGTGTCAGGGTCCGTTCAATACCGAAAAAGAGGTAACTGAAACTTTTGAGTTCTTCTATGTTTATTTCCAACTACTCTTCATACATAATTGGTTTATAATTAATAAAAGCGAATCTGTACTCAGTGTAAGTTGAAACAGCTAGCAAACTTTTTTCTTTTCCAATTCCCCCCCTCCCTCTTCTTTTTTGCATTAAATTAATGAATTGCTTCTGATTAAAGCGACAATCTTGTTTAAATTTTTTTATTGAAATCTAATATTAATGATTGGAAGGTTTATGCATTACAAATAGACTGCTGGGCTGAAGTTGTGGCCAATTTTATATAAACTACTTATGTTACAGATTCAAGCTGTATTGGCTAAATTACCTTTATTGTCTCAGAGATTCATTCAGCATTTCGAGCTCTTACAGAAAGCTTGCATTCCGGATCACGTCTCATACTACTCGTTTAGAGACTACACCGCACATGCGCAATTCAATGTGAGTCTCACTTATATCCAAGGATTGGGTTTTAATATATAAAAATAATAATTTATGAAATTATATGTAATAAACTTCAAACTTAAACATAATTGTTTAGAAACATTAATATAATACTTCAAAGATCAAACTTAGTTGTTTAAAAACGTAAATTTAAACCAATTAAAGATTTTATTTAAAAGTTTTACTAAAAAATAAAACTGACCGACGTTTAGTCTTGACTGAGTTGGCTGAGTCTTGACCTAGTCGGCCAAGTTTGATGAAAGCTGACCCGAGTTTGATCTGTTGACTGATTTTTAAATCCCGGACTCCGCTCGTGGAGGTGCCGATTCGGTTCTACGAAATTGGCCGATCCAGACTATTTTACAACCATGCTTATATCTAAATATCTTAGGTTTTTTTCTGTTTTTTGTTACAACTCTTGTGGTTTTTACTCTACAGACCATTGTAATGTGTAATTACTTTAAAGAAGCCCAGAGGATCGCAAAGGAACTGAGGAGTAGTTTCTCTAACGACACAAAGAAGTTAGCAGAACTTCGGCACATCGAGCAGGTCGCAGAACACAATGGTATCGCCCTTAATCTTATAAGTAGGTTAGGGTCTCTTGATCCATCACTTAAGGTATCTTTTGAGTTCAACCATCATCCTCATTTTGCAACTGCTGTGGTGAAGAGATCATAAATTTTGTATTCATGGTTATGTCCAATTTTTGGTTGTTTTCATTAGGTTCCTAGCCACATTCTAATTTTGCAAATAGGGTTGGCAACATTTAGTGTCATTTTTTCTTTCATCAAAGAGCAAGTTTTACAATTCATGTATAATTTTGCCCATGAAACATGTAATATAGAACCAATACAGATATTTAATTGCCACAATAAGCTGCCATTTGCCAGCTAGTTGTCGGTAATTCAATGAGGTTGAAATTGTAACCCCTTCGATGAATACAACAGCTCTGTTTTTTTACCTATATTTTATGCATAGGTTTTGATATGTATTTATATTAATCATATTCAATTTCTTATCTTTAAGTTAATATTCGATTTCAACCATCCATTTTCAAAGTTGATCTAGACCATTACCTTAACATTCTCGTTTACCTATTTGCCCTCAAATCCTCTGCCATCTCCCTACCCTTTATCACTCTCTTCCATCTTCCAAAAATACCCATCTGTGCACTCACAATGACACAAACACGTCCATACGCACAAAAGTTTGGCTGCCATAGCAAATTATTGTCGTTGCCGCCCCTTTGCGCGGGTTATTGGTTTATAAGCTATACCGCTAGCATAGATTTTTTGCGCATAAGATTTCTTTAATTGTCACTATTTCTAAGCTATGTGGCTAGTTAGACGCATGTATTCCGGAAATAAAGACTTTACCCTTGTTTGATGGTTTATGATACGTAGGATTGTTGTATATATATTTATTTTTAAAAGACAGAGCGGATAAATGACTAATATGTTGTTCTCTTATAACTAGATTATGTTTCCGCATAATACGCGGCTGAGTTTATATAACTACTTACATGTTAACTTTCCATAATAACATTAATTTACAATTAAATACATTTATATTTTAGCACAAATTAAGATATTAATATAAGTATCTATTTAATTAATTAGTTAAAAAGCGATTAATAAAATAAAAATATAAAGACAAGTATATAACGAATTGTGTTATACTATTTAATTTTCTTTCAAAGCTTATAATTTCAATAGGTTTCAATTATATCAATTTTTTTATTTGATATGTTATTTTCTAACAATATATATTTGTTTGTTCTAAAGTAAGAGTAATTGTCATCATTATCAAATAAGAGTATACTTTACCATATTTAGTTTTTATAAATAACACATGTTTTAAATATGATAATATCATTATTCAACAAGGTGTTTGTTCATTTATATCTTTAATTTTTCATGAATCTCAAGGGCTTAATCTTAGTCCTTTGATCATTCTCATCAATGATTAAGATTAACATTTACCCCTTATTAAAAATAAAACACAGAGGGGCATTTTCGTAATTTACATAAAAAATAAAGAACCTTATATTCCATTTCTCTTCTTTATTTTTCTCCCGATCAAAACACACACACACACACACACAGTCTCTCTCTCCGTCTCTTCTCCTCCATGGACGGTGACCACCACCACCACTACAATCTGGATCTTCATCTCAAATCACTAGCAACAACAACAAATGGAGGATGATGTTTTAGATATTATTATATTGATATTTTATATAGTTTATGTTTTTTATATAAAATATGGATAAACAAACCATTTTTATCCATGATTTGTAGTTTATTCTCTTATTTTTGTTTTTTCATATGATAAAAAGTGTTTGATGAAATGTCTAAACCAAAGTGTATGTATGAAATCAAATTTGATTATATACGTATTTACTGATTGTATAGCCAATCATACTCGATTGTACATAGATCTATTCTAAAATTTGAATTTGTTAAATTTGTGTTTTGTAACTTTGTTTGTGCAATCAAATTTGATGATGTATTGAGTTTTTAGTTACATGTGTGTTTGTGACTATATGTTTATAATCAAATTTGATTATGTGTTTAGTGATTTTTCTATTTTTGCCAAAAGACTGACTACTACACACTCACAGGCAGTGTACCTAATCGCATGTAGTATAGTAAAAACTGGTAAGCCGAGATCGTTCACAAGGACTTTTATAAGCAATTGTAACTATTAAGTGATTCAAGTAAAAATGGGGGTTTTGTGGCCGAATTGCCACTTTGCAAGTAGTTAGTAAAATTGGTTAGTAATCCCTTAGGATTAATCGAAAGAAGAGTTTGTTGTTTAAAACAAGAATTTAAAGGTCACCCATCTTGATTACGCTCGACAACATGTTAAGATTGCACATTAAATGAAGTTCAAATTCAAATTACGTTGATTAAATAACCGAGACTCAAACAAAGCTCCAACCCCGTACCCGTCAAGTTAAAGACATCATTTGACTCTCTTGTATAAACTAGTTCCATTACAAAGACCGGTACCCCAAGACATCTTTTATAACTTTTCTAATTCAACAATGGTTTTGGTTATTAAAATAGCAATTACATCTACCGATTGTACCCAACCGTTAACACATTTATTCTTATTATCATTGAATAATTATCTACAGTACCCGTCATAGATCCAACGCGTTTGTACCCAAACAGTTGAAATAAAATATATGCGAACAATAATTACCATTAAAGACACATATAAAATACCAATCAATTCAAGATAAATGGTAAGGAATAAATACACTAAGATCACGTTGTAACGTTAAATGTAATCAACATTGAATATTAAAAGTGTGCAATCCTTACATATTGTCTTACTCCATCAAGATGGATGAAAAGGCGATTAGCCACTCATATTATAATACGAATAAAAACAAACAATAAAATATGAAAACATATTGTACCGAATGTTGAAAATCGTTTGATAATGATAAATAATGGCTAAACAAATCTCCGTTCACGCTAGTAATCTTCAAAGAATGATTTCAGATGAAAAACCCTTCAAAAATATACTTGCAGTCGTCCAGAGAATATAAGATAGGGTTTTGGAAGGATGAATCACGCTTTATATATGTTTCCAAAATTCTGCAGATTCGAGCCTTGTTGCGGCGCAATGAAGTGTTGCGGCGCAATGAGTTTTGACTTTTGCGTTGATTTTGACTTTTGTTGACCAACTTATTTCTCCACCCAAACGCTCCAGAATTCATCCGTTAGTACTCGTTTTGGCTCCAGAAAGTTATTTTCTCTAGATTATCGCTTAGGTAGCTGTAATCAACCTGAAACACTAACAAATACCATAAACGCACCAAATGTATACAAAAATGAATCATAAACATCGATAATCAACTACTTAAGCTATGGGAAATGGCATAAAATACGACATATCAAATCCCCCCACACTTAAGCTTTGCTTGTCCTCAAGTAAATCCAAGCTGAAAACAAATCAAATCTTGGTACATTATGGAACCACATTTCAGTTTTTCAAAAAGAAGCTTAACCATAATCAAGAATGAAAATAAATGGTTAGACAGTTTTAATCTTAAATGAAAACTGGAACGTTTGACGATATTTGACTGATATACAAGCCTGAATAACACGACTAAGCACAAATGAAACGAACAAGTGATATCTCGCCTATCCTACTCCAACTAACTTACTTTTGGGGTTGAATATTTGAATAATCACTCAATAGCCAAGTCGTGATGCGTACTCTTTTAACCATAGGCTTGTACTAGGTTCGTTCCTTCATCGCCAATGCGCTAGCGCCCTATAACGCCTATCAGAAGAGGACTTTAAGGGTTTTAACATTAGGCTAAACAGGGTATTTAAACAGGGTATGGAAATTTAGGTAAACAAATGGTGTTAACAAAGAACTACACAACATTTAACAAAGTTTTCACATATAGTCTAGTCCATAAACAAACCCATGTCATTAGTTGCCAACGGTCCAAATCCCAAGAAGTTCTCCCGACCATAACCGTAATAGAACGATTAAAAACCGACACCATTGTGGTGTATGACAATCAAACAACCTATCAACCAAATCTAACCAATGTCGACTTAACAAACTTGCCAACTTACTAATAACAACTGAAAATTATAACTTCCCAAGATCCTTTCGTTGGTGTAATTGTACCAACTTACAAAAGTGATTTGATCTAAAATGAGAAATACCGATTGACAGCCCAAGCTCTTTTTCATTTTTTCCATTTTTTTTCTTTTTTTGTTTTTCAAATCTTTTATTCTTTTTATTCAAAAATTTTTTTGTGAGCTACTTTTACTCTGACTAATTGGTATTCTCTTAATAATATTGAAACAGTGACAAATTATTTACAAAAATGCTAACATGAACAATCCGGACTTGATCTAAATATCATGACGAAATCAAACTACCCCATTAGATGAGCATATCCCAACCCGACATAATAAGACAAAACCCAAACCATCCACTAGCATAGGCAACCAATGACCCACCAGGACTTCGACTATCGGTATGGCGAGGAAAGGTTTATGTTTAGGTGGATTCAACAAAGAACAGGCTAATGACAATATGTTTTGTATTGTTTCTTGCACTAAAAGTGAGTGTAACATAAGGGTTTTAAACGGGTGGTTCACTAACCAGTGTAGTTAGCTACTAAGCACATTACAAAACATGCACATAACAAATTTTACGAAACAAAGGGTGAAACATACAAAGAACAAATGTTTTATTCTAAAATTGCCTCTTCTTCATCTAGAAAACCACGGAACGATCAACCAGGACAAGTTCTAGAATCAACGCTATCACCGGCATACTCATAGCAAATGAAATAATTTGAAAATGGAAAATCAACCTCAAACTTGCACATCATAGTTCAGAGCTCTAAAAGAGACCCTTACTTCCGGATAAATCCAAAAGCCTAAGAGAGGGACAAATTTATAAGGCTAAAAGTTCCAAGACCGTAC
Organism: Erigeron canadensis; assembly: GCF_010389155.1. NCBI lineage: Eukaryota > Viridiplantae > Streptophyta > Magnoliopsida > Asterales > Asteraceae > Erigeron > Erigeron canadensis. Next base: position 15,820,506 of record NC_057763.1, read on the forward strand.
ACCTATCATAACTAGCAATGAATTAATAATCTCACAATTTGGTGTTTTGGTGCTATAAGCATGCTAGCAGTGTTATTAATCCAGAAGGGATTGCCACGTTAATCAGTCAAAACACATTCCACAGATTAAAAGTTTGTACCAAGGGTGTAGTTACATTGCTCTTAAAATATATAATTAGGTGACAAAAGCAATTAACTACAAGGACAAGCATGCAAAATCGTCAAAAATACCCGACTTTTTCCTATTTACCTCCCCCCCCCCCCCCACACACACTTGAGTTGGACAATGTCCTCAATGTCCAATAACAAAGCCAAAATAAGGGAAATAGGGAAAAGTAAACTAAAAAGCAAAATAAGGACAAGAAAAACCTGCCGGGTATATGTGGTGTTCCATGCGCGAATGATGCCAACAAGAATATGAGCGCTGAACTTACTGCCAGCATATGCAAATGACAACCTTGCTATCACACATGAACACAAATAAAAGCCAAAATCATAATATCAAGTTAAACCTGCAACATTCTACCCTACTAACTAATGGAAATGGGAAATAAAATATGCTGTCTCATCACCCCGAAGGGTGGATACAAACCAACCAAATGAAAATTAAAAAGTACGGAAATTGAAATTGTTCAAACAAATAATACAAGCCATCAAATTAAGCTGACTGACAGCTTCACTTCTTCAACCTGCAAACAAATCATTGTGGTGGAGGATGAGGTGATTCACTTCATCAACCTGCAACCAGGAAAGTTACCATAATCAAAGAAAGATCCCACTACATGCTCAACAAAGGTCGGCGCAGCAGCTCCTGCCTGGCTCACGTCTATACCTGCATATGTACCTATATAACTACCAAATCGGACCGGCATATCAGGTCCCAATGCACCGGATCGTGACGTGGAGGCTCCTCAACCTGATGCTCTGGAGGAAAGTAGAAACCTCCACCAACTATCTGATGAGGGATAAACATAGAGGGTGGGCGATAATCCGGAAGATCTGTGGGTGGGCTAAAATCCTGCCCTCTCAACAGCGCCTCCCACATCGGCTGGTAACGCCGCGAGTCGTAAACCACTCTCCCTAGGCCAGAACTGACCATAGTCATATCACTCCCCACCTGTTCGCGAAAATCATCCATGCGGGAGTGGAAACCAGCTACGTTCTCCTGAAACTGTTGCCGGGAGGACAACATCTGATTAACTAAAGTAGTCAAAGAAGATAGATCAAATGAGCCTGCGAGGGCTGTCGAAGAAGAGGATGCCCCCGCATCAGAAGTGGCACGACGCTTAGGGCGTCGTGCAGGCTCGGGCTGCTGCTCAGGTGCATCGACCATCTCCTCATCATCATCACCAGCAGCTTCCTCCTCCTCCTCATCATCAGAATCTTCTCCACCAAAATCAATCAACTGTGGAATACCATTCTTTTTCATAGGCTTAATCAACTTCCACCACTTCAAATCATTCCGAACAAACGATTTCATAGCCTTACAATTCAAGCTAACTCCTTCACCAACTCCAAAGTATTTCACAATCCTAGTAATAAAATGTCCACATACCAACCCACTATCACGAGCACCTTTCAAACCCATATGCCTCGCTAACACATAAGGAGCACAAGCTTTCCTATAAACATTCCTCTCATCAAATAACCTCAACAACCATAAGTCATCCATGTATAATTTGTCCGGATGGTTAGTCCGCTGGACAAAAAAGTGAACTAACATCTTATGGAATATCCGAAGGATAGGCGACTGAATGGTACTAGCCGCACAAGCTCCTTTCCACACTTTCCTTGAAATACGAGAAAAATAAGCCCTCTCATTCCCGGTGTCTACATGAAATCCAGAGCTATTCCTAACAGAATTAGACTTAATAGCTGTTCAAACGCCGGATCCTCTAACATCTCCTGAGTATACATACCAGTAGCCACACCAAACTCGAGAATAGTAAGACTCCTATTAAGTCCCCCACAACGAAAGTTGATACACTTCTCAGCAAACAAGTTTTTCACATTATCAATATTCTCCACAGAAATTGTGGAGTAGAATTCCAAACACCACTCCTTGCAAAAATATTCCCTATTCTTAAGCACATCACCCCAAATAGTAAATGCCTTTTCAATTGCATTTCCATCAGGATCATTAACACGCAAATAATTACGAATATCATCAAGAATGTCAAGGGCTTCCAGCATATTACGTTTCATGTACCTTGGTTCAACAATATCTTTTCGATAAAGAGTGGCCAACCTGTTGGTGAATTCAACTCTCTCGGCAGCTCCGACTCGAGAAAAAGTCAACCAAGCATGAGAAGGAGTGCCCATGGCATTAGCCTCAGGTGTGAGACCATAATTAGGATCAGCAACAGCTCCTCCAGCAGGTGTAGCAGCCGACGAGGCGCGAGATCCACCTCGTCCCGCACGGCTAGAAGTAGCGGAGTCCTACACATACAAGAAAACATCAAAACGAATCAACCCCTGATATTACATAAGCTTAAAGTGATCAGGACTGCAAAAAGAGTTGTTGCGACGCAACATACTGGTTGCGGCGCAACCTCATTTTCTGTCTGACTCATTGCGGCGCAACAAGATGTTGCAGCGCAATGACTCTGGTTTTCTGGGCAGGTCGAACAGCAGCAGGGTTCAACAACAACAAACCCCAATATCCAAACAATCATCATAACTTTAGGGTTTACTCATAAACCAAGCAAATCGAACAATTTTAAACCCTACTTGAGTTAATCCAACTTTATTACACTAAGCATTACCCTTTTTAAACAAATCAAACCAACCCTCTTTGTTTCAACCCCCCTAATCTAGTGTTCTTCCTAATGTGAATAAGCAACTGAAAATAAAAGAAGAAGAAACACCAACCTTTCCTTGTCTTGTCATGTTTACCAAAGAATGAAGAACTAGATTTAAGAAAAGAAAAGAGAGATCGGTGAGGATTGGGGTGGCCTGGGTCGAGTGGTAGAGAGGGAAGAGAAAAATAAGGGTTTCAATAATTCACTATGTGTGTGTAGAAAGAAACCCCGATCCCCCTTTAACTTAAATCAGTATGACCAGACTTTGACTGGGTTGCGGCGCAACGACTTATTGCGGCGTGATGACCCCTAATTTGAATTTCAGATTTTATTTTTTATTTTATAGATTATCTGATTTTCTGAAATGTATTGCGGCGCAATAGAAATTACAGAGAACGTAGTTGTGGGGCAATACACATGCATTGCGGCGCAACACACATGCATTGCGGTGTAATGCACTGTTGCGGCGCAACACATCCCCCCCCCCCCACGCTTACCTTTTGGTTTCTGCACGTAAACAACTTACCGTAAGGCGTACGAGCGGCTTCTACCTGTAATTCTTATTAAAACACAATACCAATGACAAAATAAACAAAAATGTTCACAAATAACAAAACAATAAACACGGGTTGCCTCCCGCGAAGCGCTTAATTTATTTATGAGTCTTTAGTTAGACTTGTAGTCCCTCTTCATTGCTATATCTCGAAAAATGGAAGATCGTCAATGACGACTCCCATAGTCTCCTCCTCTTGATGATATAGCTTCAACCTATGACCATTAACTATAAAAGAAGTACCATCCGATTTAAACAATTCCACATAACCAGATGGATAGACATGTTTGATCATAAAAGGGCCGGTCCACCTAGATATCAACTTGGGTTGCTTAAACTTATACATGGAAAGGAACAACAACACTTTATCACCGGCTTTAAATTCCTTCTTTCTGTGCCTACGGTCATGCCAAACTTTAGTGCGTTCCTTATAAAGCAAAGAGTTATCATAAGCATACAACCTAAGTTCATCTAGTTCATTTAGTTGCATTGATCTTAACTCACCGGCTTCAACTAGGTCCATGTTACAATTCTTGATCGCCCAATAGGCCTTATGCTCAATTTCGATAGGGAGATGACAAGTCTTGCCATAGAGCAACCGGAATGGGGTAGTCCCAATCGGTGTCTTGTAGGCGGTCCTAAATGCCCATAGAGCATCATCAAGCTTGGTGAACCAAGACTTCAGGTTATCTCCTACGGTCTTTTCAAGAATTCTTTTCAATGCCCGATTGGTGTTTTCAACTTGGCCACTCGTTTGCGGGTGGTAAGAGGTCGAAAAACGGTGATTTACACCGTACCTCTTTAGCACCTTAGCGAGTTGGTGATTCGCGAAATGACTTCCGCGGTCACTGATTAAGGCCTTGGGCATTCCAAACCTACAGAAAAGCTGTTTTAAAAAGTGAATGACAGCACGTGCATCATTCGTTGGCAAGGGTTTAGCCTCGGCCCATTTCGAAACATAATCAACAGCAACAAGGATATACAAATTCCTATGTGACGGGGGAAAAGGTCCCATAAAGTCTATGCCCCAAACATCGAAAACTTCACATACCTGAATAAAGTTTTGAGGCATATCATCATGTTTGGAAATGTTACCTTGTCTTTGACACACATCACAAACCTCTACCAAAGTTTGTGCTTCCTTGAACACGGTCGGCCAATAGAACCCAGCATCATACACTTTCTTACCGGTGACTGACGGTCCATAGTGTCCACCGGATGGCCCGTGGTGACAAGCATCAAGATTTTGTCGGGTCTTATCTTCTGACACACACCTCCTAATCATCCCATCTGCACAACTTTTAAACAAAAATGGATTTTCCCAAAAATAATGCTTAGCCTCGGTAAAAAGTTTCCTCCTTTCTTGCTTCGACATATCTTCTGGAATTGCACCTGAACTAAGATAGTTAGAGATATCGGCAAACCAAGGTCCTGTTTCAAGCTTCATAAAAAATTCATCAGGAAAATCATCATTAATTTCATGCTCTTGTAATTCCTCATGGTGAGGATTTTCGAGCTTACTAAGATGGTCAGTTGCTACATTGTCGGCCCCCTTTTTATCTTTAATTTCAATGTCGAATTCTTGCAAAAGCAAGACCCAACGAATAAGATGGGGCTTGGCATCTTGTTTCGAGAACAAGTACCTTAAGGCAGAGTGATCAGTATACACAATGGTCTTGTTAAGGACCAAGTAGGGTCGAAATTTATCAAATGCATAAACAACAGCCAACAACTCTTTCTCCGTCACAGTATAGTTCTGTTGGGCTAGATTCAAGGTCTTGCTAGCATAGGAAATAGGGCGGAAATGTTTATCCTCCTTTGGCCTAAACGGCCTCTAAGGCAAAATCGCTAGCATCACACATCAACTCGAATGGTAATGACCAATTGGGGGGAGTCATAATGGGTGCATTGGTCAAATTTTCTTTCAACAAGTTGAATGCATCAAGACAATCTTTATCAAACACAAATGGGACATCCTTCTCTAACAACTTGGTCATAGGCCGGGTAATTTTAGAAAAATCTTTTATGAACCTACGGTAAAAACCGGCATGACCAAGAAAGCTTCTAACTGATTTAACATTTGTCGGTGGAGGCAATTTACTTATTACATCAATTTTAGCTTTATCAACCTCCAACCCTTCCTTAGAAACTTTGTGTCCCAAAACAATGCCTTCTGTAACCATAAAGTGGCACTTTTCCTAGTTTAAAACCAAGTGTGCCCGTTCACACCTTTTCAACATCTTATCTAGACTAACTAGGCAATTTTCAAAAGAATTTCCAAACACAGAAAAATCATCCATAAAAACTTCCATGGATGTTTCAATCATATCCTGAAAAATAGCTATCATACAACGTTGGAAAGTCCCTGGGGCATTACAAAGACCGAATGGCATCCTCTTATAGGCATAAGTGCCAAAGTGGTAAGTAAAAGTGGTTTTCTCTTGGTCTTTCGGGTCAATGGGTATTTGAAAGTACCCAGAAAAGCCATTCAAAAAACAAAAATACTCATTCCCGGCGAGCCGTTCGAGCATTTGATCGATAAAGGGCAATGGGAAGTGATCCTTGCGGGTCGCATCATTTAGCTTCCGATAATCAATACATACCCTCCAACCCGTGACAGTTCTTGTGGGAATCAATTCATTTTTATCATTTAAGACAACAGTCATCCCACCCTTTTTCGGTATATAATGTACTGGACTCACCCATGAACTATCCGAGATGGGGAATATGATTCCTGCATCCAATAACTTAATAACTTCCTTTTTTACAACATCTTTCATGTTCGGATTTAATCTCCGCTGTCTTTGCACAACAGGTTTGACATTATCAACAAAATTTATTGTGTGCTTACAAAATTCTAGACTTATACTCGGAATATCGAAAATTTTCCATGCAAAGGCCCTTTTATGGGCCTTTAAGACAGTAATAAGCCTAGACTTTTCATCCTCCATCAAGGAAGATGAAATGACAACAGGGAGGAAAGATGTACCTTCTAAGTATGCATACTCCAAATGATCCGGAAGTGGTTTGAGCTCCAAATCGGTAGGAGGGCTCTCAACCGAAGTAAGCACCCTTTTGCTTCTATCAACCTTGACCTCTTCAAAAGATTCATCTTCCGGTGGAGTTTCATCAAAACTTAATGCCATGATTTCTTGCATCATCTCATCAACCATCTCCTGTTCTTTTTCATTACAAGCTAACAAAGCTTGCCCATCCTCCATATCCAAGTAATCCATGAGCTGCTTTTCCAAAGCATCCTCTTCTTCAACAACATCTATCCTGAAACAAGATTCATCACATGAGTAAGGATGTTTAAGAGCCCTATCAACATTAAACACAACTCGGTCGTCACCGACACCTAGAGAAATTTCCTTGGCCTTAACCCGGATGATAGCATCCGCGGTCATAAGAAATGGGTGGCCTAGGATGAGAGGTACATTTACGTCCGCCTCCATTTCTAATATAACAAAATCTACCAAGAAAATCATATGTCCCACCTTAATCTGCAAATTTTCCGCTATCCCCATGGGATATTGGAATGATCTATCCGCAAGCCTAATGCTCATGTGGGTCGGGGTCAATTCACTTAGGGACAATTTCTTATAGACCGAATAAAGCATTAAATTAATGCTGGCTCCAAGATCGGCCAATGCCTTATACAATTTAATTCCAAAAGAATAAGAAATAAGAAAACTCCCTGGATCTTCCAACTTAGGGGGTATCTTGTTCTTAATTATGGTAGAACCCTCGGCACTCATCACCGCCGTTTTGCCTTCTTCTAGCTTCTTCTTATCCGAAATGAGGTCCTTGAGAAACTTTGCATAGTTGGGCATACCTGCAAGAAGATCAACTAACGGGACAATAATATTAACATTCTGAATTAAATCAACAAACTTCTTGAAGTTCTCCTTGATCTTCCCCCTCTTCAACCGTTGAGGAAACGGAACCTTCGGTTGGTAGGGCTTCAACGGAGGTGTCTCAACAGTAGGTTTCTCAACATTGGTGGACGGAACAGCCGGAGTCCTCACGGCCAGACTCGGCTCCGTCTCGATCTCTTCATCAACAGTTCCTTCATCTTTAACCTGCACAAGAGGAGTAACAACCTTAGGTAAAGAATTTGCAGAATCATAAGTTTTACCTGCTCTTGTTGTGATTGTGTTCACTTGTTCATTCCTAGCATTCGGATGGCTATATTTGGTTCTAGATCCTTGGCTGTTCTGCTGAGCCTTAGGATTCAGCTGAGTATTGCTCGGTAAGGTACCGGGCTGCCTGTTTGAAGTTCCTATCCTTTCAAGTTTCGCCTCAATATCCTAAAATGTTGCTTGAGTACTCTTCGAGCTCTGCTCAAGCTTATTAGCCAAACCATCCAATCTGGTAGTCATAACATCCCATTGAGAGGCCATCTTCTCATTGGTAGCCTTCTGAGCACCTACCAAATCCTTCATGATATCTCTCAATTCAGCATTCGCATTCTGCTGATTGTTTAACCTGCTAAACCTGCTTCCACTAAAACCAGAATTATTAGCATTAAAATTAGATGAAGGAAAAGAAGTACCTGATGACCGGTTTTGATAACCGGTATTCTGATTAAAGTTCCCTTGCTGATTCTGGACATAGCTGACTTCTTGAGCCGGCTTATCCGGGCAATCCTCTGAATAATGCATGTCCCCACAGTAGTCACACCCATCAGCAATCACCTTAACATCCCTTTCCATGCTTTTGAATCTCACATCCTGGTTGTCAAACCTCTCGTTCATCTGCTTTGTGAGGGCTTTGACTTCAGCAACCAAGCTTGATTCTTCACTACTCTCTAGCTTTGCCACAATCTTACTACCAGTTCTCTTACTTACAAGTTCTTCACGATCCAAAAACTCCTTAGCCATATCATCTAAGATTTTGTAACCTTCAGCCGGGGTTACATTGTTCAAACTACCTCCAAATGCCCCGGCCAATTCCCTTCGGGTTCTCTTAAGCAAACCGTCATAGAAGATTTCAACCACTGCTTTTGTGTTCAGATTGTTTCCTGGACAATTCCTGATCATCTCCTTATATCGTTTCCAAGCATCTACTACATCTTCCCCTGGATCTTGAGTGAATGACCGGATCTTGTTTTCCAACTGTCTTTGAGTCCTTATAGAATAGAACTCATCAATAAACCCAACACGAAGCTCATCCCAAGTGGTATACAAATCATCTGGTTGTTCCTTGAGCCACGCCTTAGCTCCTCCGCATAAAGTGAGTGGAAAAAGCTCAAGCTTCACATTATCATCTTGGTTTGCGCCATAGTGGTAAAACCTACAAATCTTCTCAAACCTCTCTAGATGGCCATACGGATCATTGTTAGTTACCCCATCAAACTTCTCCTCCTCCACACTTTTCAAATGACTTCCTTTGAGAGAAAAGTTAACTCCGGTGGTTGGAAGGCGAATAAGAGTACCCCTATTAGTGGGTACATTTCTCCTACGGTCACCGTAAAAACGGTTATTGGGGTTTACCGGTTCTTGATCACCCATTCTCCTTGCTCTAACTGGTTGAGTTTTTTGAAGATTTACTCAAGGAATTTCCGTGAAATCCGGTTGATGAGTTTTATCCTATTTATCTTCTTCCTCTGAGCTGTCACCAGTTTTGAACAAACCACTACCTTCGGAGAATTTAGAACTTAAGTGAACCTCGGACGTTGAACCTTTCTTTGAGTAATGTTGGTCCAAGTCTACGTCCGGGTGGTCACGGTTTTCGGTACCTGAATCTATGTTGTCGGTGTTTGAGGGCTCCGTGTTGTTTGATCTAAGTAAGCGTCTTCTGGCTTTCCCTGGATTAGATTGAGGACTAAGCAAAGGTCTACCAGATGCTCTTGTGTTCATCAACTACAAAGCACCTGCACACGCACCACAAGAAATACCATTAACCGCACCAGAAACTAACACAATAAAACTAAAATAAAAATAAAATCTATCTATTAAAACAAATAACTTCCTCGCAATTGAATGCAAGGAAGGATCGAATCACAAAACGAACAACTACTTAATCTAAGTCCCCGGCAGCGGTGCCAAAAACTTGATGTGTGAAATCTAGTTCCATTACAAAGACCGGTACCCCAAGACATCTTTTATAACTTTTCTAATTCAACAATGGTTTTGGTTATTAAAATAACAATTACATCTACCGATTGTACCCAACCGTTAACACATTTATTCTTATTATCATTGAATAATTATCTACAGTACCCGTCATAGATCCAACGCGTTTGTACCCAAACAGTTGAAATAAAATATATGCGAACAATAATTACCATTAAAGACACATATAAAATACCAATCAATTCAAGATAAATGGTAAGGAATAAATACGCTAAGATCACGTTGTAACGTTAAATGTAATCAACATTGAATATTAAAAGTGTGCAATCCTTACATATTGTCTTACTCCATCAAGATGGATGAAAAGGCGATTAGCCACTCATATTATAATACGAATAAAAACAAACAATAAAATATGAAAACATATTGTACCGAATGTTGAAAATCGTTTGATAATGATAAATAATGACTAAACAAATCTTCGTTCACGCTAGTAATCTTCAAAGAATGATTTCAGATGAAAAACCCTTCAAAAATATACTTGCAGTCGTCCAGAGAATAGAAGATAGGGTTTTGGAATTATGAAACACGCTTTATATATGTTTCCAAAATTCTGCAGATTCGAGCTTTGTTGCGGCACAACAATGAGTTGCGGCGCAATGAAATTTGACTTTTGTTGACCAGCTTATTTCTCCACCCAAACGCTCCAGAATTCATCCGTTAGTACTCGTTTTGGCTCCAGAAAGTTATTTTCTCCAGATTATCGCTTAGGTACCTGTAATCAACCTGAAACACTAACAAATACCATAAACGCACCAAATGTATACGAAAACGAATCATAAACATCGATAATCAACTACTTAAGCTATGGGAAATGGACATAAAATACGACATATCACGCATACAATGTGAAAAAGCTATACAGAATCAAATTTGATTTTATGCATACAATTAGACAAAACAAAGTTAGTCCATATCAAGAAACCTACACAAAACCCTTAAGCGTACTGTATACATCCGTTCCCCCACTGTAGGCTTTAGCATTTTATGGTTTAGATTTTCCTGGGTTTTTACATGGTAGCTTAGGGTTTAGGGTTTGAAGTTGTCGGGTTAGTCCACGACTTCAAACCCTAAACCCTTAGGCGTACCGTATACATCCGTCATCCACTGTAGGCTTTAGCATTTTAAGGTTTAGCATTTAGGTTTTTAGAATGCAACTTTTCTAAAATGTATGCATAAAATCAAAAATGATTTTGCATAGACTTTCCCGGGTTTTTACATGGTAGCTTAGGGTTTAGGGTTTGAAATTGTAGGGTTAGCCCCTACGACTTCAAACCCTAAACCCTTAAGCGTACCGTATACATCTTTTCCCCCACTATAGGCTTTAGCATTTTATGGTTTAGATTTCCTGGGTTTTTACATGGTAGCTTAGGGTTTAGAGTTTGAAGTTGTAGGGTTAGCCGTTAGGCGTTAGGCTAACCTAAAGGCTAACCCTACGACTTCAAACCCTAAACCCTAAAGCGTACCATATACATTCGTCCCCTCACTGTAGGCTTTAGCATTTTAGGGTTTAGCATTTAGGGTTTTAGAATGCAACTTTTCTAAAATGTATACATAAAATCAAAAATGATTTTGCATAGATTTTCCCGGGTTTTTACATGGTAGCTTAGGGTTTAGGTTTTGAAGTTGTAGGGTTATGTAGGGTTAGCCTAGCCGTTAGGCTAACCCTACAACTTCAAAACCTAAACCCTTAAGCGTACCATATATATCCGTCCCCCACTCTATGGAGTGTTTCCCAAATATACGTGTCAAATCATTTTTGAATTTGGTTTCTAATCATTTTTTATTTTGAATAGTTGATTTCATATTTTACCTAAGTGAAGGTTATTTTAGTTTTTTAAACCTATTTTATCTTCTGATAGAACAACAAAAATGATATACACAAAAATGATTAAAAACAAAAAACAAAAAGACACACACTTCCCCCTCGGATTAGCTTTAGCCCCCAAGGGTTTACATTTTAGGGTTTTATAATACAACTTTTCTAAAATGTATGCATAAAATCAAAAATGATTTTGCCTTGATTTTTAACATTATATATGTGAAATCAATTTTGATTTTACACAGATAGTCTTAAAAAGACACTTATACCTTAAAACGTACAAACTTGAACAAAATCAATTATTTTGTATAGCTTTTTCACGCTCTATTCTAAAAATCAATTTTGATTTTGAATGGTTTTCTTTGTATGGAACTCATTTAATTTTGTATAGGTTTTCCCCAATCTATGCGTAAAATCATTTTCCCGGGTTTTTACATGGTAGCTTAGGGTTTAGGGTTTGAAGTGGTATTAGTCTAACCCTACGACTTCAAACCCTAAACCATTAAGCGTACCATATACATCCGTTCCCGCACTGTAGGCTTTAGCATTTTAGGGTTTAGCATTTAGGGTTTTAGAATGCAACTTTTCTAAAACGTATGCATAAAATCAAAAATGATTTTGCATAGATTTTTAACATTTTACATGTAAAATCATTTTTGATTAGAAACTAAGCTTTAGTTTAGGGTTTGAAGTGGTAGGGTTAGCCGTTGACTTCAAACCCTAAACTAAAGCGCAGGGCCGAAGGCCCTCGTGATCACACTTTCCCCTCGGGTTTGATTTTGAATAGGTTTAGTGAAATTCCATATATATACACAAACAAATGAAATTCCATCAAATTTGATTTTGAATAGGTTTAATGATACCGAACTCATTTCTTTTGTCTAGATGTATGAATAAAATCAAATATGATTTCGTATGGGTATTTCACACTGTATGCTTAAAATCATTTTTTATTTTAAATGAGTTTCTTGGTATGTAAATCATTTTGTTTTGTCTCAATGTGCTATACAAAATCATATATGATTTTGTATAGCTTTTCCCCAATGTATGCGTAAAATCATTTTTGATTTTGAATAGGTTTCAGACTTTATGAGTAAAATCAAAAATGATTTTGAATAATTTTTTTTTTAAGGAAGCCATTTGGTTTGAATCAATGTGTTACAGAAAATCATATATGATTTTGTATGTTTTCTTGACAATGTATGCATAAAATCATATATGATTTTGTATAATTTTTCACACTGTATGCGTAAAATCAAAATTGATTTTAAATAAGTTTATTTGTATAAAACTCATTTGCCTTTTCTCAAATTTATATGTAGAATCGTATATGATTTTGAATAAATTTTTCATGGTGTATGCTTAAAATCGATTTTGATTTTGAATAAGTTTATTTGTACGGAAGCATATACAAAATCATATATGATTTTGAATATATTTAATGATACCGAACTCACTTTTTTTTGTCTAGATATATGAATAAAATCATATATGATTTTGTATAGGGTTTTGACACTCTATGGATAAAATCAAAAAATTTTAAATGGTTTTCTTTGTATGGAACTCATTTGGTTTTGTCTCAATGTGTTATAAAAAATCATATATAATTTTGTATAGATTTTCCCCAATATATGCGTAAAATCATTTTTGATTTTGAATAGTTGATTTTGAATAGGTTTTTCACAATGTATGCGTAAAATCATTTTTGATTTTGAATAATTCATTATATATAGGATTTTCACACTATAAGAGTAAAATCAAATATTATTCTAGGCATAAGAACACAAGTAACTAAAACCTCAATACAAAATCAAATTTGATTGTACAAAACAAAGTTACAATACACAAATCTATAGAATCTATATACAAAATCAAATATGATTTTACACATACAGTTACAGAAGCAGAATTCTCTATAAGCTCAATCAGATGTGATTGTACACATACAGTTACAAATAAATGGGTTTTATATCAACAAATCTATACAAAATCAAATTTGATTGTACAAAACAAAGTTACAATACACATATCTATAGAATATATATACAAAATCAAATATGATTTTACACATACAGTTACAAAAACAAAAATCTCTATAACCTCAATCAGATGTGATTTTACACATAAAGTTACAAACAAATGGGTTTTATATCAACAAACCTATACAAAATCAAATTTGATTTAGAATCATAAAGGTTATCAAACTTTGGTTTAGACATTTCATCAAACACCTTATATGCAATACTCAATCAGATGTGATTTGATACTAAATCATATATAAAAAACTTTGGTTTAGACATTTCATCAAACACCTTGTAGGCAATATTATACCAAACAACAAAGTCAATTAAATAACTAATAAAACTTAACAAATTCAAATACATGTTCTTTAATTACATTTGAATATTTATAATTTACACAACAAAAAGGCATCTTCAAGATTAATTGATGATGAATGTTGGAGATGATGATGACAGAGGCAACGATGGCTATACCATATCGATTGAAACGCGATGGTGACCTGAGCACGGTGGTGGTAGTGGTGGTGGTGGTGGTGCTACTAGTGGGAGAGAGAGAGAGAGAGAGAGAGAGAGAGAGAGAGAGAGAGAGAAAGAGAGAAAGAGAGAGAGAGATATCTGATCTATGTGTGTTTGTGTGTGTGTGTTTGAAACTGGAAAGAATTAATTGAGGTGTGAGATAATGTGCAAAATTACCAAAGTACCCCTCCGTGTTGTTTTTTTTTTTAATCTCAGCCGTGGATTGCTTTTGATCCAAGGGCTGAGATTGAGCCCTTGGGTTTCACCAATTTTGGTGGTTTCACATGAATACAACTCTATTCAACAAATGTTTGTATCGAAAATGATTAATTGGATATGTATGTCATGAAAAAAAATGGTAATTGGATGAAAACTGTTAGAAATATAATTTTTAGTAGTTGATTTGTATATTTATAATATTTTGTACTTGTTTCTATTTCTCATAAGTATGGAAGGCGGACTAGTGAAAATTGTATAGGAGTATATAAAGCCTCCTCCGTAGCTTTGAATTGTAACTTTAACACACTTACTTTCTCTCTCGGCATTTACACACACTTACTCACACACGACCTCCATTAACACACACTAAAACACATAGTTAAGCTCAATTACATACATTACATTTGGTATCAGAGCAAAATCAGTTAATCTGAACGATCCAGAATCAATATAGAAGCTGAATTTGTTCTTAATTTTGGTGTTTTTGAGTTGTGTATACACTTGCTATTTTTGCCGAGATTATTGTTCGATTGATTTCAGCAAAATTAGTGTGTTTTTCTTCAAAGTTTGTTTACCGATCATCTAGGATTTTGATTATAATCATTTCAGTATTGAAATTAGAGCTCAATTCAGTCAGAAAGTTAGATTTGATCTAAGCTCGACAAAAGCATAGATTAGTGGGTTTGCATTCTGGTTGATTTTAGAGTTTAATTTGTTTGAGGATTTGTTCGTACTTGGTTTCCGAACAATTTGGTACAAATTTGGAGTTTTAATTCTCAGTATTGAAGAAGAAAATGGAGATTTTCAGTGTGCTCGGCATTTGAAGGGTGGCTAGACGAAGAAGACGACTGCAAATCGACTATTTTGTCGTTTTGTGATCTCTGGTATTTGCAGAGGTTGTTGATTTAATTTGTTCTCTTTGCAGAGCTCCTTGCTCGGCAAGTTTAAGCATACAACAAAGAGTGGCGAAATTGTTTTATTTGCAGAGTTCTTAACTCGGCAAATAATAGAGTTTATACCTCTTTGATTTCTTGGTTAAGTGTTGGAACAACTAGTTCAGTTTGCAGATATATCATCTCGGCAAACACGTGAAGTTGAATACTTTGGTTAAGTATTGGTGATCTGTGTTAGTGATTGTACTAGTTGCCGAAGTATAACATCGGTACTTAGGTAAAGTTGACATTGATCAAAATACTTAGTTTGTTCACTGAGATATTAGCTCGACATTCTTCATAAATCAATTTTTGTCAAGAACATTGATGTGTGAAAATCGAGTTAAATTAAAATATTAGAAATACTCCGAATCAAATACCACAGACAATCGGGCAGTGGACCCATCCGTATGCAATATAGACTAAAGTAAGACCAGGTTCGTTCCACAGAGACTGCAAAGAGCTAGCGAGTTTTAAGTAGCTAAAAAGAGTTTGGTTTTTTAAAGACACCACGTCATCTTGGTTTTTATATTAAAAAGTTAGTTGATTGAAAAAGTTAGTTGATTGAAAGAGTTAGAAATTTCAAAGAATTTATAGAAAAGAGAATTGTCGTATATCAAATAGAATTAAAAGATCATCCACTTCAACTCCATGACACACATTTTTTAGGTTGCATCTATGTTAAAACTAATTCAACTTGTTGATTTTATAACGCGGTTAAATAAAGAACTCACTAGTAGCGCTCCTAGCTTATTACTCTACCTAACCCATTAACCAATCTTTTGACCCCTAAGTTCCGGTGACCACCTTCCCTATCAAGACCTACTTAATTGACGAATTTGTATTGTTATTGTAAAGAATCGTGTCTATCGATTTTACCAAACCGTTAACACTTTGAATTCTATTATCTATTGTTGTTTATTGTCTTGTTACCACAAGTCAACACCTATCAATTGTACCCGATTAACTAGAACAATGTACTCCTAAACTTAGATACCTCTAAATCATTCATACATTATCCACAAAACAGTAGATAAGAGCACAAGAACTCAAAACATTAAGATTACGACAAAACGTTTAACAATCAACTTGAATTCAAAAGATTATGCAACCATTATTCAATGTGTTACTTCATCTCAGTGGATGATGATGTTATTTAGCTAGACATAATCATAAATAAGTCACAAATAGTAAAAAAAAAAGAGTAAACATCTTGTACCAAAGTGTGAAAGAGAATGAAAAGCTAAGAAAATCGACGTTTGAATGCCTTGAATCCCTCGAGCAACCCTTAGAACTTGGAGAACGTAAAAGCTGCTAAAAAGTGCCTCAAGAAACCCTAAAATTGACTGGAAGTGAATGTGTATCGAATGGGAGGGTTTTTGTCTTGTATTTATAGAGTTTACAAAAAGTCTTCACAAACCGACCTCCAGGTGCGGCGCACCAAGCATCAGGTGCGGCGCACCTGGCCTTGTTTCCAAAAATAATCTTGCCTGATATGCGACACACCACAGGGTTGGTGCGCCACTAACAATACCATCAAAGCATCGAATATACATGTAATTTGCACATAATTAAGCTTAAAACGACTTAGAAACGATATGGGAATGTATATATAAATGGACATATCAAATTCCCCCATACTAAAGCTTTGCTTGTCCTCAAGCAAATTCAGATTTCAAAATATTCATTCCCTTGGTTCTCGATTGCAAAACATGACAATAATAAAAAAGAAGCAAAACCATAAGAATAGTTAAGTAGTTTTAATCTTAAATGAAAAATCGAAATGTTTGACAATATTTGAATGATTTACAAGCCTCAAGAATACGACTAAGCACTTTAATCAAATGAAAGAAGAACATCTCAACTAACTTATCTAACTAACAAACTATTGGGGTTGAAATATTGTATCAATCACTCGAAGCCTAGTCGTGATGCATATATTTTAACCATAGGCTTGTAATAGAATCGTCCCTATGTCGCCATGGCGCTAGCACCATATAACGTTTATCAAAAGAGGTAATAAACACGGCTGTAACGTACAATTCTGAAGGCTTACAAAGGTCATTAACAATGTGTATGGAAATTTAGGATATAATTGGTGTTAAAAAAAAATAACACAACAATTAACAAAGTTTTACATTATAGTCTAGTCCAACACAACTCATATCACTAGTTGCCATCTAACCATAACCCAAAAGACGTCATCCCGACACTACTCCCCCAATAGACCGATAAAAACCGACACCATTGTGGTGTATTACCTTCAAACGACTTCTAACCACCATATCTTACCAATATTGGCTTACATGTACTTGCCAACTCCAAATGAAGAATATAAACAATTTAGGAACATTTTGTTGGTTTTAAAAACATGTACCATCTCATCTACCAAAAGATTTAATCAATGAAGCAATTGTTGGTCTACTAACTTACCAACTTAACTTGATTTGACAAAAATGAGGAAAATACCAACTGACAGTCCAAGTTCGTTTTTTCTTCTCCTTTTTATACTTTTTCCTGTTTTCCAATCTTTCATTCTTTTTTTTTAATGAACTATTTTTACCGTGCCTAATTGGTACCCCATTTTTATAACTTTGAAATACAATGACAAATCATAACTCTCACTAATTAGAATAATCTAGACTTGATCCATAATCATGACAACATCAATCTACCCCCAATAGAGAATACACCAACCCGACACAACCAAGACAACACCAAACCATCCAACTAGCATAGGCAACTAATGATCAACCAAGGATTTCGACTATCGGTATGGTGAGGATAGGTTACATATTTAAGTGGATTTAATACAAACCAAAAGGTTAGGCTCAACATGTTTTCTAAGTGTATCATGCACTAAAAATGAGTGCAACAAGGGTTTAACAAAGGAAATTCACTAACCAATATGATTAGCTACTTAAACACATACATACAAACATGGTTAAACAATGATAAACATAAACAAAGGGTGAATAAACAAAGAAAACGGGTTTAATCCTAAATTTATCTCTTTATCATCTAGCAAACTACGGGACAATCAACTAAGACAAATTCTAGAATCAACGCAATCACCGGCACACTCATATCAAAAAAAGAAATAAATGGAAGTGGAAAATCAACCTCAAACTTGCACGTCATAGTTCAGAGCTCTAAAAGAGACCCTTACTTCCAGATAAATCCAAAAGCCTAAGAGAGGGACAAATTTACAAGGCTAATAATTCCAAAACCGTACACCTATCATACTAAAAATGAAGCAAGATCTCACGTATTTGGTGTTTTGGGATATAAGTGTGCTAGTCATATAATCAATCCAGAAAGGATTTGCTTATCTAATCATTCAAAACACATTTCACAATTTAAAAGTGTTTACCAAAAGGAATATAGTTCAATTACTAATTAATATTAAATCTTAGATGACAAAGTGTAGGGTCCTACGGTTGCGCGGATCATAATAAGACATGATTCGTTATGTCAAGAGTGCGGAATCCTCTTGAGATAATTAGATTGCTATTGCCTTTTGCTGATTAATGAGTAATTAATCAACCCAAGGAGATGCACAAGGCTTGTGGTTCGTGTAAGAGGTCACACGAAGGAACAATTAACCTTAATTCGTGTCTATTCCAAAAGATTCCCACGATTAACCTAATTCCGTAGATTAGGTCTTGTATTTATACTAGTTGTGTATTGGATCGTGTGGGCTTCGGCCTTAATTAGATAATTAGGCCCGAAAATAACAATAACCAATCTACCTCGTGCTGACATCAGCACGAGGATAATCCTTCCTGCTGATGACGTCAGCACGAGGGACGTGCCTTTGGTCCTTTGTTTGGCTTCGTTTGGCTCGTACACAACATCCAATCATCGTTTAAGTGTTCTACGACACTTATAAACCTTCATTCTATGTTCTTGTACCTGCAAAACAATATATAACACACAAACACAATACAAAACATAAACAGATATAAAGTTGAAGTTCAAACGTAATCATTAAATATCAACACAAGTTCTTATTTAATTGATTACAAACATAGTTCTTAAAACATAAATGATAATCAAATCTATGTTGCGATTGTCACAACGAATCTGCATCTACAGACTCTCCCTTGACGATTGCAACTAGATCTCTTTAAAGTCTTCAAACTTGAACTTCAAAGCTATCCATTAAACAAAAGTCTTGTGCTATTCTCATGAATTCTCTCTTGTAAACAATGTGCGAGAATGTTGCGATAGCGCCTTTCTTCAACTCTCCAAAATCTCACTGCTGAGCAAGGTATGTTCAAAAGTCTTCTTTGATCGCCTCTTGACAAATTGACAACCTGCATTGGATCATACATACGTAGCAACATCTGTTCCTTTGAATTATCAACAAACATTTGTGCTTCGCCTGACTTGATATCTATCTGCCAAAATATCATTGTCGTCAACATATCTTGATCCCATCTGATAGCAGGAACCTTCTTAACACATTTAATCCTTCGCTGTTCAAAACGAAATGTGCCATCTTGATTCTTAATCTTCTTCAAAGGTGTTGGCTTAATCAACCTCTCTTCTGGCTTCAGACCTCTATCACTGAAATTTCTAATTCTTTCATCTCTGAATCTATTCCAGTAGAAATCTGCAAGTCCATTGATCTGAAGATTAACGAACCATCGTCTTCCCAAATCTATCATATAATAATCACTGAGAGAGTGGAAGTGTCTTTGACTCATCGACATGTACTGGCATCCCTCCTTTCTCTTGATAATAAACAATTTGATTCCGTGATCATAGAACCAACTTTGTATCACTGAGAAGTACTTGGGTGCATCCTTGTCTGAGATAAACTCCCAATACATTGATGGTTTCAAATTTTCACCCACATGAAAACTAGCACGAGTTACAACCACTGGAACCCTTCTATCAATAATAAACTCAGGGTCTTGCTGCACCGGAGGTATATTGAATCTTCTAAGATCAATCTCTTGTGTAGCATCAATATTCTAGTATAACTCAAAAATATTGTCATGTCCTTCATCAATTATGTTTGCAGATACAACAAACCTCAAATTTGCTGCATTCCTAGGTTAATCTAGACTGTCTCTTTTTGGATTAAGATTGAGATGTTCTACTTCAGCTATTGATTCAACTTGAACGAATTCATCTTCATTAAAGACGCGATCAAAGTCATAAGGTATATCAAGCAACCTTTTTCTAGCAGCTTCTGAAGTAATGAACTGTCCTTCTTCTATATCTTCACCATTGATACTTTCTAAGTCATCTTCAACATCAAGATCGTCCAATGCACCTATCCTTTGAAGCTTATCTGCAATTCAAACAATTTACATATACAAAGATAAAGAACATAAATCATAAGTCAAGACATAAAATTAAAATAAATAATACTATATCATAAATATAATGTAACAATTACATTAATATTTATCTTATAATCTTTATCTATTTTAACTTACAACAATAATATTATATCATAAATATAATGTAACAAATACATTCATATTTATCTTATAATCATTACAAAAACAAAAATCATTAGCACTAAGGTTCATAATCCGAATCTGAATCCGAATCTGACTCTGACGATGTATGAGTTAACCCTGACCGTTCTTTCATTTGATCCCTAAGTGATCCTTGATCATATTAATCATCATAATCCATAATCTCTGCTCTAGCTCTCATATGAGCATGCGGATCATAACCCAATCTCTTTTCTAGTATATGCACAATTAAAGGGTGCAAATCTGACTCTATAGAAGCATTGGTAGTAGAATCGGTCTTAGTTGACTCACTATCCTGAGTAGATTTTCCTTTGCTAAGATTTTCTTTATCAATATGATTATGAGGATCATTCACTAGCTTTTCTCGATTCTCCCTTTCTATTCTATCAGAATTAGAATCGGAGTTACCTGAATTGGAATTTTCCTCATCATCATCATTTGGATCATCAGGATCTTCATCTAGAGCAGCCATCACATCTTTACCTTTATCTTGAGTCCTAGAAGTACTAGTATTAGAAATCCAAAATAGTGATAAATTGTAATTTAAGTTAGTGGACTTACTTGTTTTTAAGTCATAGATTGATAATCACTAAAGTTGAGGGACTAGATGTGATAAGTTGCATATGTATAGGGATAGACTATAAATACTCTCATACCTTAGAGATTATTAAGCCTTGAACAACATTTCATTCATTCCTGTAACCTTTACACACACACTTAATTCCAATCATTCCACACTCTCTCTCTCTCTCTCTCTCTAAAACACACACTAAAACACCAAGAACACACACACATCCAATCCGCTATTGAATCTATGAATTTGGTGCTGAAATTGTGTTATCACATGTGGTATCAGAGAAAAACATCATTCTGATATCGATCCATTACTGAATTCGATTACAGATTCTTCAAAATTTCAAAATCAAAACCGTTTTTCTTCACGTTGATAATTGTAGAAATATTCGTGTTTTGATGCGGAAGTTATGTGATCAACAATGGTGGTTATGGTGTGTTAGCGTGTGTTCTTGAGATAGAAAGGAGTGTGTGTGAAATGATATGATTTCATTCAATACGGGAATGAGTTGTTAGCTTACAAAAGGGTACTAGAAATGAAGGATTGAGGGGTTTATATATCCTAAGGAAACTTACAAAAGCTCCCCCTCAACCTTACAATTATTACATAAAAGTTCATAAAGTTAAATACAACTAAGCACTATTTTTGTATCTCTAACATTCTCCCCCTTAGTGCTTGGTTGTGAGCTTGGTAGTCCATCCTTTCTTCCTTTGATATCTTCTCCTCATGCTTGCTCTCCTTTGTTGTTCTTTCTTTTCTTATAACTTTGAGCAGCAGTTGATGTTGATGGATTGTCAATCTTAGCACTCCAGAAGGCTCTTTTCTTGTAACTATTCCAAGTATCTTTCCAAAACTTCTTGGGAATGAAATGCCAGTTATCACCTTCAGGGCGTCCATCTGGCAGTCGGATATTGTCTTGGAAATTCACTGGAGGAATGTTGTGAGAACCATGCTTGTGACTAGGATTCCAAAGAACCCATGAGCCTGTCTCAGTATGTGTAACAACCGCCTTAGAAATAATTTAAATAAATCCATGATATGTTCTAGTTTCGAATATGTGCTCACATGAAGGTCTATTCAATCTTAAATTTTGAATTATAAGACGAGTCTATGGTCTATTGTGATAAGAATATTAGGTTTCAAGACGTAAGCGATTGTTTTCAAGAAATTCTAGTCCAAAAATGTTTCATTTAGACCCTACATTTATTAGAATCATTAGTTAAGGGAAAACTATAAAAGGGTTAGAAAACCCCATTTTTCCACTTCTTCACCATTTATTAGAATCATTGATTTTGAGTTGTTAAACCAAGATTTCTTGCATTTTTAGCTTCCTTGTGATAATCAAAACATATTTCTAGCATCGATTTTCAGGTAACCACAACAAATTTTGAGATTTTCATCAAAATAAAAGTTTACTTTTCAAATGTATGTTCTTGATGATTTGGTCCATTTTTGGTGTAAAAATCGTGTTAAAAGTTAGTGGGGTTTGTGTCTAAAAGTGGTTAGTAACCTTTTCGTGATCAAATTTGGGTCGTAAACATGTCTTAATCTTCAAAACCCTCGTTTTTGTTTGAACAGTCCCAAATTCGTCCTAAAAACACTTAAAACGAATTTAGTATCCTAGAAACGAATTTAAGTCTTCCAAAACGAAGTTAAGCTTCAAAACGAACTTAGCAAACGAACTTAAGCTCCAAACAAACTTAAGTCCTCAAACGAATTTAAGGTCTATCTTCGTTCAGATACACCTTACGAATTTAAAGTCTATCTTCGTTATACACCTTACGAATTTAAAGTCTATTTTCGTTAGTTGTAGAAATCAGATTTTATACTTAGTTGTAATCCAAGTCTATCATGTACAAGGAAACCCTAATTAAGGTATAATCAAGACATATTCGATCTTGTTTATCAAAGTGCGAGTTCAAAGACGTTCATTACGGGTCTAGTGTATGAAAAACACTGTTGAGTCAAATGTTTAAAGATCTTTAGTGAACCAAATCATCAGTACATCAAGGACACTTAGTGAATAAATAATCACGAGAACTAATACATGTATCCATCTATGCTCAATGGTTTGTGATTAGGTTGACATCAAGACATACTTGGATTCGAGTAGATATATTTTACTATATCTGTGCTTATAGTCTGTGCTCGCAGAACTACGTTGTAGCAGATCACTGTGAGTCTTCGTAGCCCCTTTTTCTCTACTTATTTTGGGGTGAAAGGAATACTACTCATGCTTTTATACATGCCGTAACTACTTTTACTTCGGCTATTTGACTACTTGATACTACTAGCCGGTCCTATTGAGGATTGTGTGTGCTCTATTGATACTACTAGCCGGTCCTATTGAGGATTGTGTGTGCTCTATTGATACTATTGGCCGGTCCTATTGAGGATTGTGTGTGCTCTATTGATACTATTAGCCGGTCCTATTGAGGATTGTGTGTGCTCTATTGGTACTATTAGTCGGTCCTATCGAGGATTGTGTGTGCTCGCTTACTTATGTGCAAGTTAGTCACTGGCCACTACATACTACTTTACACTTGAGATCTATTGACGGCATAAAAATGCTTTTATACTACTTGTTTATACTCAAACCTACGAACTCACCAACCTTTGTGTTGACTCTTTTAAGTATTCCTTTCAGGTAATCAGGCTAATCGTGGCTAGGAGTGGTAGCATGGGACTATTAGCAGACTTCAGGATTTAGGGTTGGAGTTTGCGTGCTTGTACTTTGTGGTTGGTGGCAATATGCCCAATCGTATCCCCTGCGTGGGACTTTTCGTACTTGATTTGATCATCTTTGTTGAACTTGTGTGTAATAACTACTACTATGCTTGTTTGGTTATGAAATTGACTATTTATGTTTATTCTAAGCACTCATTTAGTATTCCTATGTAACATCCATGTGCGCGTGTGCTTTATCTTACATCCCGAGTTTTCCGCCGCTGTCGGGGTGTTACAGTATGTCTCACTCCTTCTTGAGCCTTGGGAGTCCTTTCAACAATAAGATCTCTTACTCTTTGACGTATTTCAAGAACAACTTTGATACGTCTAATATGATTTCTCCTATGAGACTTGATGTTGTCATCTTCTTCATCACCAGCATCTTCATCTATTGCACTCAGAATGGACAAGCAGTAGTTCAAAGTACCATCTGAGTACTTTGGAAAATCTGAAGCACGAATGAAGATCTTTCTCTTTAAACGATTAGTGAAGACGAACCCATCCAAGTCTTCAATCATATCTCCAATTTGAAATGAATCTAGCTCATAACCTCCAACTCTTTGATTTGGTTTTGTGAGGTTAATCCTGCTAGTTCTTCTCTCTAAGCCGATCTGAAAGTCATTGAATTCATAAAATCTGATTATAGCTTGAATGTGGCTTTTCAATGCTTCATAGGCTTGAAGTTGATCTGGAGTCTTGATAATCAGATAAGCATATTGATTGTAGAGGAACAGAACGTCTGAGATCTTCAAGTGTTGAAATGATTCTTCTTGAACCATATACATACAACCATCTGCTCTGCGAACTTTGAATCTAACAAGTCTCATGTTGTGAGACATCAAGGGAACAAACAACTCTAGCACTTGTGTGATTGGTCTTTCAAACTGTCTATACCACCATTCTTCTCTCACCGAACTAACAACATTCATCAACTCCATGTACTTATCTCTTTGATCTTTATGTCTGAAAAGAAAGAATGCTCTCAACCGATTCAATGTCATGTTCAATCTTTCATCAGGTGTGCAGTAAATCTGGAAAGCTCTTTCTTCAAGATATCTAGCTTTGCACACAATCTCATCGGGTTTTGTGCTTAGATCCAGAATTTGCTCATAATTCTCAACAAAATACCCTTCATTGATCTGCCATATTCTGCTTCTTGGGATTCTTGGATGTCTGACTCCTTGTGCAAGCTCACTCGGAGTCTCAAGATTCTATGGGTTTCTTAAATGATATATAATCTCTTCAAATATATCTTTCCCATATGTTTCTTGTTGAGATTGTTCACTTGTTGGAGCATTATCAGGATCATCACTTGAGTCAGATGAATAAAACTCATCATCTTCAGGTTGAAATGGATCAGGATCACTTGACTCGTTAGAAGTTGTGGAGTAATAATGTGAAATATCTTTGACAAGTGGAGGTAGATCATCTGAATCCGATTTATTAATATGAGTTGTAGAAGCTTGAGCTTGAGTTTGATCTTGATTGATTTGCTCTTGATCTTGGATCACATCTTGTACATTTTGTTCTTGACCATCTTGTCCTTGAGTTTCATAACCTTCTCCGATATCTCTTATATTCTCCCCCTCGGGTTGATCATCAGGATCTTGATCATCCCAACTCCTTAAGATATCGGCCAGTCTACATTGTTGGTCAAGTTCTCGAACTCTTTTCTGAAGAGCTTCTACTTCAGCTTGTTTTGTTTGTTGATTTTCTTGAAATGACAAATATGCAAGAAGTGATTGAAAGATTGATCGTTTATGAGAAGTTAGATGTGGTTCTTCGGATCTCAACCGATGCATGAGAGAAACAATAAGAGTGTCGGTTGATAGACCACTGGTGGTAAGACGTCTTGGTGAGCAATTACTTAGATATTCGGCAGAATCAGAAGATTCGGAAGAAGAACTGGAAGAATGATGTGGTGAACTGGGATCAGGGAATGATTGAGTAATTGGTGTGGATGTTGTTGTTCGTGGAATTGATGGAATTATCGGTGTTGATTGAAGTGGAGATGATGGAATTGTTGTTGTTGTTTGCATTGATGTTATTGGTGATGTTCTTTGAATTGATGGGGGTGTTGTTGTTGCACGAATTGGTATTGAAGATGCTACTGGAGTAGCAATACGTAAAGCACCACCAGTAAGCAATCTCGGTGATGATGTTATTTCGGTGGCAGGAAGTTTTCCGGTTAAGATATTTCTAGATACAAGCAATGCACTTCTCTGACATTCTTCAATCCCTTCAACAAACTGGGATACCAACCTTTGAGCTTCAATAGGAAAAGGAATAACAGAATCTGACACTGCAGTAGCCTCAAGTGAGTCTATCGAGTGACCCGAAGACATCATTACTGTCTTAGGATTTCCTGTTGATTCAAGATTATGAATAACAGTTGATGATTCGGCTTCACAACCTGAATCTTGTGGGAAATGAAGGTGTATAACTCCGGAGTCACTTAGACTTGCCGTTATGCCTAAGGCACGAAGAGCTGACGTAACTGATTGAGCTCGAAGGAACTCATACTGTCGCACAGCCAATCTAGCCACTAAGGCGCCTTCGTTCAAAGCTGGCGTGATGTTAGCAATGGAAGGACTTCCAAACAATCCTCGAGATGGCACAATAGCTAATCTCTCTATGTTTGTTCCGGCAACATCACCTAGATGTGCAAATGGTATTACAATCGGTGCCATTGGTGTCCTAAGTGGGGTTCTAGACAAATGTGCAGAAATGAAGTTCAAGAGAGGAGCAGATGTCTCTTGTGTTTCAACATTCACAGACTCAGACGAAGAATGGAATGGAATACGTGGATTTTGCTCGTGCATGAATGAGACGTCAGTCTGTAGAGAGACTTCTGAATGGCTTGCGGAGGTTTGACCTTACGAGAGTTGGGAGCTCTCGACTTCTATCCTAGGGCGAACCCGGCGTTTATAGATGTTTGTAACTACGCAGAGGCCAATGTTTTCTTTTTGCCTTTCTCCTAGCCCGGACCTCTCACCCTCTCAGGTGAAGAAGGTTCAGCTGCAGTTTTTCTCTTCAATTTCTTTGATGAACTCCCCTTCTTCTTTCTCTAAAAAACTTGCTTACTTAATTTCAACTCAAACTTTTGACCTTTCACAATCTTTCTTCTCTTAGGCTCACTGGAACTGGATACACCCTCACGCTCTTTTCTTTTTCTCTTTGACCCCTCACTTGGTGTCCTATCCACAACTTGGGCAGGAACCGGGAGGCTTTCCGGTCCCAGAGTTGTTCTAATCCAGTCCAGGTAAGCTTGATAATCCACATTATTCTTAGAAACCAAATCCAGCAAATGAGATGGAATCAAGTATGTATAACTTGCAATACCAGAGTCTTTTACATACTTATACTGCTGGAGTATCAATTTTGTATCATCATGAAGTCTTGGAAGACTTTTCTCATGTCTGATTGCTGCATAGACAATTGCTGTCAGAAATCTGATGAATGGAATATACTTCTTGGGAGCCGAGATCTTGCCATTAACCAATACTATCAACTGGTCCCACAGAAGTTGAGTGATATCATAGTGTCTATTAAAGACAACACCATAGAATATATGCAACATGGGTTGAGTCAGATTGTCCATCCCTCTGGTGTATGGAGTCAATGAATTGCTGAGGATGGAATATACATAATACCATATCTTGGGTAGATTCTTCAGCTTGAAGTCTTTAGTCTTTGTCAATGGACCTTCATACCCAAGAGAGATCAAAGCAGCAAACATGATATCATTAGACTCAAACTCATCAAAATTAGCATGTCCATTAGAATCAGCTTCAGGAAGCATCAAAATTCTTTTGAAGTCATCAAGGTTGAACTCAAAGTCATACACTCTATCTTCAGAGCTCAGTTGGTATTGAAAGAAACCTTGACGGCGAAGTTTTGGAGATTTATGTTTTGGTTTTGATCTAGAACTTGATGGATCTTGAGGCTGAACAAAGCTTATGGTTCTCCACATCTCAAACAAATAAACTTCCGGTAAGTCTCTTTCGACAGTGAGAACATATGACAGTGGATGATTATGAAGAATTCTCAGGACTATTGGGAATCCTGGGGCAATAAATGGATCAGAAAGAGCTCTGTTGTTTTTCATATTCTTTGAGTTGCCAGTAGTGAGAATTTCTTCAATTGATGCATTAAGAGAAATCTCCTCATCATGTTGGATTTCTTCTTGATGATCCATTATTTTTGATTTTCTGATTTTAAGACACAAAACAGTTTAACGCACACATAAAGTAATGTTTGAATAGCAAATAACAAGTTTCATACAAATTATTTATATAAAGTACAAAGAGGTTCACAAAGGCGATCAACTCAGTGTGTTTCATATAAATAACTTGATATGAGAAAATAAACACAGAATAGTTAGATACATATTCCCATATATAAACATAGCAAGGAAGTACATAAAGGTGTTCAATTCCTCATATTTTTATATATAGAAATATATATATATAACTTTGAAAAATAAGATATAATCATATAAGTACAAGATATTTGAGAATAATAAGGAAGTACACAAAAGCGTTCAATTCCTCGTATTTCAAATATATTGCAATTATATGACTATATAAAGTACTTTGTCACACTACACAAAAATTAGGGTTTTTGAAAAAAAATTTCTAAGTATGAGAAACAGGACGATCTTGATGAGATCGTCCTAAGTTTTAACCCAGGTTAAGAAAACAAGACAACTTTGGAAAGATCGTCTGATCTTTTGAGAAAACGTTTAAGTATTGGAAACAGATAGTTGGGACGATCTTGAGGAAGATCGTCTTAACATTTGAAAGAAATGTTAAGTCTTGAAAAAGCAGTGGGACGATCTAGTTAAGATCGTCTCAAAGTTTATGAGATGAAGATGGTTTAAGTATAGAAATAAGAAATGGGACGATCTTGGTGAAGATCGTCTTGAGATTTGTCATCATAAAAACGGTTAAGTATGGAAAAGAAGAATGAAACGATCATGATGAAGATCTTCTTAAGGTTTTTGTCCTTTGAAATCCTTTTGAAGTGAAGGAATATTGAGACGATCTTGGCAAGATCGTCTTGGTAAACAAGTGACAAAACACTTCACTTTATTTTTGGAAAAAAATTCTAGCACTTAGAAATGTAAGTTGAAATTATGTCAATTTCTGGAAAAATTGAGCAAAATTTCCCTTTATATTTGAAAGTATTAGTTTTGAGCAAAACCGATTTCTTACGAAATCAGTTACCCATTCAATTGATTTTGAAAAGTTTCTAACAACCACACAGCGTACAGACCCTAAGACGATCCTGACAAGATCGTCTTGGTCTTGGTCTTAGGGGTTTACAAAGGGAAAACAAATAGATGGAACTAAGATGGTCTTGGCAAGATCGTCTCATTTCCAAGTGGTTTTGGAACCAAGACGATCTAGAACAAGATCGTCTCAGAACCAACCCAAATAAGAAAATGCGAAGACTTTGCCTAGATCATTTTAAATCTAATCAGTTAACATACAACAAATATATCAAAAAATGATTCAAACTAACATCAAAACTCATTACAAACACTTATCACTTACATAAATCACAAAAACTATAAAAAATAAACTAGACCAAATCAAGACCGTTATAGGTCATCGTCTTCACTGAAACTGGGGGTTTTTATTTTTGAATTTTCAAAAACACAATTTCAAGCATTTAAACAAGTAAAAATCATTCACACATAACCTAAACACGCTTCTAAATCATTCCAAAAACACAGAAACATTAACAGATGCAAGGAATTCGAATAAAATGAAAAAGATGAGATCTACATTCAAAGTCGAATTCTTACTTGAAGATGGAATTTTCAGATAATGATGATATGGAATGAGATGATCAGCGTTGAAAAAGAAACACAATCCTTGTTTTGATTCAATGATCAGGCCGAGATGATTTTTGAAGTGATTTGAGAGAGAAAGAGATTCGAGTTTTACGGGTAAAAGAAATAAGGATAAGAAAAAGAATTCTCTTCCCTCCAACTTGTTTTATAAGATTCAAGACGGGTTGAGTCAAATGGGTTTTTACCCGGTTTTAAAATGGTTTGGACTAAACAGATTGAACATTTGGGCCTTAGAACTGGGCCTTTTGAAATTAGGCTCGGAATGGGCTTAACATAACAAAACATATAATAAAACAAACACTAAACAAAAAATATAACAAAACAAATAATAAAGCAACTTAATAAAAACAAATATTGGTTTTTGATTTTATCATTTTTTATATATTTTTCATTTATTGTTTGTTTTCTAAAATTAACAATAAGTTTCTCTTCAAAAAGTGCATATACACAAACCCCCCCTAGATACATGAATTATCCTTTTTCTCCCCCTCAAACATTGCATGATATTTAAGCACATTGCACATAAACATAGTATCAATGTTTGACAAATAATGAACGAAGGAGAAAGAGAGAAAGGGTTTGTACAAAACATGCAGAGGCAAGTAAGTGCATTGGTAATGAGCACTTATTCGAGATTGTTTCTTTGAAAAGAAACTTATTCCAGGATCATGTGTTGAGAAGCATCCAGTATGAAATGCTAAACACAGACCTTTATTATCTGCAAAACAGAATTAAGTCTTTTTAGGTACCCACTTTTGAATGGGTCCTTTTGGGTTAGTGAAATCAAGAAAGGTATACAAATGAGATTTTCGAACAAGAGGTTTATTCTTAAAATTCATCACAATCCCATTTGCATTAATAATCAGAGGTTTAGAAATCACAGTAGAAGATTTAGAATTTATTTTAGACCATGGTTTAGCTAACTTACACAAATTTGAATCAACTTTCCTATTAGGAACTTTCTTTTTGTAATCATTAGCTATCCAATTTCTTCTAACTGGTGATTTAGCAAACCCTTGTGTTTTAGCATAGCTAGTAGATTTTATCAATGATGATTTAGAAATCCACTTATAGTTATTAGCTAAGCTCTTCTCTCCTGTAGTAATTATCTTCTTAGAATTAGTTCGAGAAGTTAAAAACACATTCTGATTTTTGATTTTCTTGGAAGATTTGATGTTCTGTTTCTTTGGGGTTGCAATAGTGAACCAACCATACTAATCTCTATATCTGGTTTTACCAATAGATGTATCTGTGATTAGAAAATCTTTGTTAGACTTTGACATCTTAGGTAAAAAACTAGATTGTGAGGTAACCTTAGGAGCAGTGGTTCTAGAAACAGATGAAATATCAACCTTGTTCTTTGAGGTAGTTGGAATGGGCTTTTTACCTTTGGCAGCTGGAGCATGCTGACCTTTGGGTGAATAAAATGAAGTTGGAGCAATCTTGGATTTTGACTCCTTTTTTGATGCAACTTTAGGCTTTTTGGGTGACAGTTTTTCAAGTTCTTTTTCAACTTTCGGTGCAAAAACATGATCAGTTTCCAAAAACTTATCAAGTTCTTCAATGTTAAAATCTGGAACTTTTATTTGAACTTCTGGTTTGAAAACAGTTTTGTTTGCCAACTTTTCAATTAATGCTTTTGCTTTAGCCTTTAGATCTCTAGGAGTCTCAATCTTGTACTCTAAGTTCACTTTATTCTTGTCAATAGGGGTAGTCACAAGGGTATCAAAAGAAAGTATCTTCTTGACAGAGGCAAGATGTTTAGCTTTCAAAGCTTGAACTTTCTCTTCAATTTGGAAGAATGATGATAGCATTGAAGTGGACATATCATGAATCTCTTGAGGAGAGATGCTATCACCCTGCATATCTTTGTTTGAATTCTCACACCCATTGGATGGTGTGGAGGAATCAACAGAAGTTAGATCATGCAACATTTGGGTAGGGGTGGTCTTACTTACCTTTGGAGAATGATCTTGAGTTTTCAGATGTTCAATAACTTTTTGCTGAGACTCAATCTTTTGTTTTAAACTTTCAATTTCTTTTTCCAATATGGTAGTTGGAATATAAACTCTTTGTGAAACTGGTTTTAAACAAACTTTTTGAGAATCTTTTTCAGGAATTGAAATGCTGTCTATTTCTTCTAACTCATAGATGGATCTTTTATGAGTTTTCTTGTATGTGTCATTAATAGCAACATAATCGATTTGAATTGGTTTTGGTCTTTCAACATCATCTGACTCAAAGTCATCCTCAGATAGTCTGATGAATTCTTGAATCATGCCAAGTCTAAGACATTTTTCATCATAAAGTGGACCAAGGTCTTCTTTTTGGATTTTTTCCAAGTGAGCTGGGTTCTCATAACCCAAACCAAGAAGAAGTTCTTATCTATCAATCTTTGACTTGTTATAATAAGCAGTGAAATTCAGAAGAGGATTTTGTTCAATTTTATAGATTTTTTCTTGATAGAACAAAACATTTGCTTTCAACTCCTCAACTTGTTTTTGAAGAGTTTCAATTTCAACTCCTTTGAGAAAACAAGTACTGTTTAGATCAGAAATCTGTCGTTCATGTTTTTCACAGCTGGGTCTAAAATCTTTCATTTTATTGGTGAGAAACTCAACATCAGCTTGTCTTGCATTAGCTCTTATCCACTCATTGATTTTCTCAAGCTTTAAAGTCTCAATGGTCTGCTTGAGTGAATGGACAGTCTCTTCAAGGTCTTGACATTTGTTAGTTAAATGAGCATTGGGAGAAACAACTTGAGAACTTCATCAGCTATTGAGAGTTCTGAAAAATTTTCATTGATTTTATCAAACTCTTGTTTAGCCATTTTCAAATTGTTTTTCAAAGTAAGGTTTTGCTTTGTCGAAGTATCAGCAGTTAATTGGACAAAGAAGAAATCATCTTTGGAAATGAAATCTACCACACTTGTTGTTTCTGCAGTAGTTTGAGAAGAATTGGTTGTTGAAGTCATTAAGCATTTGAAATCTTCAGAATCAGCAATCTTTGGTAATTCATCCCATATCTCTTTTGCATTGTGATGATGATTGATAGCAGAAAAAATCTCGTCAGAAAGAGATTGATAGATATAGGATTTTGGTTGCTTGTCAGCTCGAATTCTTGCTTTTTGAGCATCAGTGTGTTGGTCATTGGTAAGAAGAATTCCAAGGGGATGTTTGAACTGAACTGGACCATCAAGAATTGATTCTTTAATGGAGACACCATTTGGTTTAGTATCAAGAAAATCCATGAATTCTTTTTGCCAT
Source organism: Erigeron canadensis (assembly GCF_010389155.1). Classification (NCBI taxonomy): domain Eukaryota; kingdom Viridiplantae; phylum Streptophyta; class Magnoliopsida; order Asterales; family Asteraceae; genus Erigeron; species Erigeron canadensis. Next base: position 15,853,431 of record NC_057763.1, read on the forward strand.
TGGACAAAAGAATTTTTGTGAAGAATTGGGGGTCTGATGATTGACATCATTGGATCAATGTTGATTGTTGTCATTGAAATGAATGAACAATGATTTGAAAATTGTTTTTGTTGATTTTGAATTTTGGAAGACAAAACGATCTTGATGGAGATCGTATTGAAGAAAGAAAGGTAGGACGATCTTGGGTAAGATCGTGTTAGAAAAAGGACTTGAAAAATACTAAGTATGGAAGACAGGAAGGTAAGACGGTCTTGGAGAAGATCGCCTTAGAAATATTGTTAAGAAAAAATAAGACGGTCTTAAGGGAAGATCGTCTTAGAAGAACTTGGGTTAAATTTTCTAAGTACAGAAAATCTTGGAAATTTGGATAGAATATGGTTATGATTTCAGGAAAGTTGAGCAAAACCAATCTCAATGAGATTAGTTACCCAGGAAGTGTGTGATTCCCAATCACAACAACTTCAAATGCTCAAATCACCACACACAGTTCACACAGAACCAAAAGATGCTAGGACGATCTTGAGAAGATTGTCTTAACAACTAATGCCAGAAAAACCACTAGGACGATCTTGGGAGATCGTCTTAGCAACAACTAAGTAAAATGGTCTAAAAGAAGATCGTTTCAAGGTACTTTCTTCAAGAACACCAGAAACGACAAAATAGTTGTGCAGAACTCAAATTTGCTCTTTTCTCACTCAATTTTGAGAGTTAGAACTTGATTCAAAAGCAGAAATGCTCAGAATTCGATCGCGCACAACCCTAGAAACAAAATTATAGCTCAAATCAGCTCAAACTCAAACCCAAAATCTAGTCTATTTTCCACAAATTTCGGATTTCACTCAAAACTTTGAATTGGATTCTGAAATTTAACAGGATAATTTCTGAAGTGATTTAGAATGAATTTGTGAACAAAAACAAGAAAATTGAGTGAAAATTGAGTGAAAATTGATGTAGAAATGATGAAGAGCAGAGACGGTTTTGTTTGAACACGAATTTTGAATTTTTGAACAAAATCAACACAAATCTGTACAGAATTTGTTCCAGATCTTCAACAGATTGTTGTTTTGCTCTGATACCAAATGATAATTGTAGAAATATTCGTGTTTTGATGCGAAAGTTATGTGATCAACAATGGTGGTTATGGTGTGTTAGTGTGTGTTCTTGAGATAGAAAGGAGTGTGTGTGAAATGATATGATTTCATTCAATACGGGAATGAGTTGTTAGCTTACAAAAGGTTACTAGAAATGAAGGATTGAGGGGTTTATATATCCTAACGAAACTTACAAAAGCTCCCCCTCAACCTTACAATTATTACATTAAAGTTCATAAAGTTAAATACAACTAAGCACTATTTTTGTATCTCTAACAATTAATTAGAAAATCCATCTTTTAAACATATTTACCATAAGCAACAAGACTCATATAATTTACTAAGAATCTGAAAGGACCTGACTCGATAAACCGAAAACGTAAAAGTTTTTTTTTTTTATACCCCACTGCGCCGCAATGGGTCGAGGACTCCCCACTGTGCCGCAGTGGATATCCTCGGCCATAACTTGAACAAGCCCCACTGCGCCGCAGTGGGTTCGACACGTCTCCCACTGCGCCGCAGTGGAAGGAACCAAAATTGTTTCCGTGGGATTCCACTGCGCCGCAGTGGGCAAAGTCACCCCACTGCGCCGCAGTGGACCACCTGACAGCAACTGCACAACTCATTTCAACCATGAACAACTCGTAACCATCAAATTTTGAACCAACAGCTGAGAGGCACTTTCTAGAGATTTATAACGACTTCATAGACACATTTTAAACACAATTACAACATAGTTTGTTTCATAAATCCATGATCAACCCTAACGGGTCATTCACCCGTTTTGGCAACAACATCGCCCAAATGCGACAATTCCAACTTCCAAAAGCCTTTACAACTGGAGCATTTACAAAAATGTTACCGAAATATGACTCCAAACAAAATGTACCATGAGCCAAAGGAGAAGGACAAATAGGTATCTACACCAAAAGATTGTCATCCATCCAAAGATGACCTAAATACCTTCAAGAACTTCCAAAGGTTACTTGAATGCTCTAATTCAATTTTCTTCAAATCAACAACACTAGTTCCTTCTTCCGGAACTACCTATAAGAGTGTAAACAACTAAAATATAAGCAAAAGGCTTAGTGAATATACTTGCATACATTTACGAATACGAAGGAGGGCATAGTACAAGGACTTTCACATGTAACCTATGGCATCGTCATGTCACATTTACATATTCACCTTGCACACAAACAATACATATATGGATCCATATAAGCTAAACAATCATATCTATCGGGATTCTTAGGCCCTGGAGGTTCTTAGGCCTCATATCACATCAACTATCGGGATTCTTAGGCCCCGGAGGTTCTTAGGCCTCATAAACAATGCCCCACATGGGCTTCATGCCAAATCAATTACCATGCTTGGAACATTCACATCTCATGGTAATTGACCCAACATAAACATAAAGGTATGCAAATATACTCACCTCCTCCGCAACAAAGAGAATAACGCTAAACAACAAGCACAAGCAAGCTTCAACCTAAAATCATATCGTAGAATACATAAGCTTACATTCACAACTTGACTAGTTCAACCTAGCCATTCTCAATCACTAGCCTTTTCTAAACCCAAAACCCAACCCATTTGTCATTGAGTTACTTTCATCTTTAACCATAACATTAGGTAGTTCAACCTACCATTTCATTCACATAACAATAACTAGTAATATTCATCTTTTCTTACAAACTCAATCCATCACATGAATTTATCAATTTCATAATCAAACACATCTTATAACTCAATGACAACTAGGTTAACTAAGGAATTGGAGAAAATTAACTATAATTCATTTTCTAGCAAAAACCCCAAATTTGGTTCATCCATGAACCCTAATTTCAAAAGAAAGATAAAAACTAAATTAAGGGAATTCAATACCTCAAGGTTAAATGAGCTAATCCAAGACTTAAATTGAAAATCCCCTTTTCCTTCTTCTTTGAAATTTTTGGCCACCACCACTCAAAACCCACAAACCCTAGCTTTTCAATTTCTTGAATGAAGATTATTTGATGGTGATGATTAAAGATTTTGCTCTTGGATGAGTTACTCTTTGATTTTGAAAGAATGAGAGAAGGAATGCATGAAGGGAAGAAGGAAATAAGAGTGGAAGTATGATTCATACTCAAAAGAAGATGTTTGGCACTTCCTATGGGTGCCACGACCCACTTCTCAATTTGGTGGGTATTTTACCCGCTATCCGCTAAAGTTCCAACTAAATTAACCCCATATCCAAAAATAAAATACTAGGAAATTAATTTAATGTCAAAACTATAAAAAGGGGTTAATTTCTTTTACCTTAAAATATTTGGGTTGTTATAGAATCATATAACTTCCTACAGAATCATTAGATGCTTATCAAATCTCTCGTGCAATAATAACTAATTTGACACACAAACTGATACTTACTAGTACAAAAATAAAAATAAAAATAAAAACAAAAATAGCTAAAATAAAAACTAAACTACTTTATTTATTTGCAAGAAATTCTAAGTTTTTGCAGATTAGATCAGATTAGCATTTACATAAGTCTGCAAGTGAGAAATAATTATCTTATTATTAGTTATGAACAATGACTCAACCACGATTACCGGTATATTTGTCCTCTTAACACTTGGTACTTCCAGTTTCCTTTGAGTTGTGACACTTTCGACATACCCTGGCCAAGGACAGTCACCATGTAACCCGAGTAGCCTAATATGCCATTGAATAGTTTGCGAACTTATGTGACCCACATTCAGATATACTTCCATAATCGACACAAGCACTAAGATAACAAATATTCAATATATATTCAAAAACATCCTTAAACAAATCATGAGACACTTTTTAGATAACAAAATTTAATTACTTTGTGATCTAACATTAAGTGCTTTTGCATTTCATCATTTATAAGAAACCCATGATTTCTATGAGACCCATGTAGTGAACTTTCTGACAACCTATCCCAAGTTGGAAGCTTTAGGTAAGCTAGGTATACAAAGACACCCCAAGAACATACTTGTCCGAATCTCAAAGACTACATTAGCCCCTTAATTAACATTCATTTCATTTGCATAAACAATATCACATTTAACTTTCATGCTCATGAGTTGTAGAGGTTTTTGCCTATACATTGAACAAATCCTATAGTAATGCTAGATCTTTCACAAAATTTAAGGACTAGATCAATTCATTACTGAAAAGCAAGCATTCTCAGCCATATATCTGAATATATTTCCCACAAGAACATTGTATAAATTAAGTTCATGTTAAGGAAACCTTACTACTTTGTGTCTACCAATATATCCCAAATTGTAATCACTGAACTAAGCAGTTATATTACGATTAAACAGACTTAAAAGCTAAGTATCCTCACGTCTAATCGTCTTACAGCATCAACTTAAATCTCTCCCATATTTTTGTCATTTTCTCATTTTTCACATTTTTATGGTTTTTTATAACACTAAGAACTCTTTTTGTATTTTTATGACTCTAGCTATTTACAGACACAAACTTACAAAATTAGTTCTTTAAGAGATTTAATATGAATCAGCATTCTTCATCCCATTGAGAAGAATTAATTTCTCAAATCAAGTCTTATCAAATGCTTTGGTATACAAATCGGCTAAATTATCATCAGTTATAACTTTTTCCAAATGAATTAACTTCTTTTGGGCACAATCACGCAAGAAATGATGTCTAATATCAATATGCTTTGTGAGCTTATGCATGACAGGGTTTTTTTGTAATGTCTATAGCTGACTTATTGTCTATTCTAATAGGATTATCAAGAAAATCCATACCGTAGTCACGAAGTTGTTGCTGAATCCACAATACCTGGGAACAACAGCTACTAGCAGCCATATATTCTGCCTCACATGAAGACTGAGCAACACATGTCTGCTTCTTACACTGCCACGATACTAATCTTCCTCCTAAAAACTGACAACCTCCAGTCGTAGACTTTCTGTCATTGTTACAACCGCCAAAGTCCGAATCAGTATATGCAACAAAATCAAACGTTCCTCCCATAGGATACCATAGACCAAGCCCTTGGTTTCCCTTAAGATAACGTAGAATACGTTTTGCTGCAACCAAATGTGACTCTTTCGGACTAACTTGAAATCTAGCGCAAAGACAAACAGCGAACATAATATCTGGACGTGAAGCAGTCAGATACATCAATGAGCCAATAATAGCACAATAATAAGTTGCATCCACAAATTCATCTTTCGGATCATGAACTCCTAAACCATGATTTTGCTGAATAGGAGTACCATATGTCTTGGATTCTAACATTTGAAACCTCTCCAAGATGTCATCGACATACTTAGACTGGTGAATAGAGAATCCATCTTTCCTTTGATCAACTTGCAGTCCGAGGAAAAATTGAAGTTCCCTCATAGCACTCATTTCAACTTCATTTTTCATGCTCATTTTAAACTCTTTGCACATCTTTATATTAGATGAACCAAAAATGATATCATCCACGTAAACTTGTACAATTAGATAATCTCACTTCTTCCACTTGATAAACAATGTGTTGTCTATCGATCCTCTTGTAAAACCATTTGTCATCAAATGTGTCGACAACTTTTCATACCACACTCTGGGTGCTTGATGCAATCCATAAAGAGCCTTATCCAGTCGATATGCTCTTCTTGGATAGTTCGGATCTTCAAACCCCGGTGGTTGGTGAACATATACTTCTTCTTTAACTTCACCGTATAAGAAGGCACTCTTAACGTCTAACTGATACACCTTTATACCTTTGAAACTTGCATAGGCTAAAAATAACCTTATAGCTTCAATCCTAGCAACTGGCGCAAAAGTTTCGTTATAGTCATATCCTTCTCGTTGTGCAAACCCCTGAACAACCAAACGTGCCTTATTTATGGTAACAACCCCTTTGTCATCTCGTTTGCATTTATATACCCAACGAGTTCCAATCGGTTCTTTACTTCTAGGCACATCTACTAACTCCCAAACTCCAAGTTTTTCAAGTTAAGCTAATTCTTCTTGCATAGCTTCAACCCAACATGTATCTTGAAGTGCTGCCTTAACATTCTTAGTTTCTACCTGTGAAATGAAACCAGAATATAAACACTCAGTTATCAATCCAGTGTCTTTCACTTCACAAAACAAACTAGTCAGTTCCTTATTCAACTAATTTCTAGTTCGAACAGGTTCTGTAGCATTACCAAGAATTTTTTCAACTAGATGATGCTTATTAACTCGCTATTTAGGAGAGCTAAAATCATCTTCCGATTCTTCAGAAATAAGATCATCATCAGGCAGTGAAACCTTTGACGGAGTAAGTGGTGAGGTGTTCTCGGGTTCACTATCATCTGAATCTGTTGGCTTATTCTTGTCCTTAACACTTTCATCAACAACAGTAGTAGACTGAACTTTGGTTGGAGTAGTATTGACATTTCGAGTAGGCGGAGATATAGGAGTATTATCCATGTGATCTCTTAAGATAACCACATCATCAACTGTCTCAGGATAAGAATAAGAAGCAGGACCGTGTAGTGAACTAAACACACTATCGTAATCGAAATTTTTGCCAGTTCCAGAATGAATAGCGGGCTTATGACTGACAATCTTGACATTTGTACCCAAGTTAACTTTGCCTGTCTGCTTGTTATAAACCCGTCGAATTGATGTTCCCGGTTTATAATGCATGAAAAATCCATCTTCAGCCTTTGGATCAAACTTTGACTGAGGTACATATTTCAAGAAGGTACACGGTACACCAAATGGTTCAACATTCTGTAAATTTGGTTACTTCTTATGTAGAAGCTCATAACATGTCTTGTTATGACGCTTGACTACAATAACCCTATTTATAATATGACAAGTTGTATTCACTACCTCCCCCCAAAACATAGTAGGAAGCCCTGAATCCGAAAGCATAGTTCTGGCTGTCTCGATTAGAGTCCTATTCTTTCTTTCAGCAACTCCATTCTGCTGTTGTTCATACGGCAAACTGTATTGATGTTGGATTCCCTTTGACAAACAAAAGACATCCATCACATTATTCTTGAATTCAGTTCCGTTATCACTCCTTATTCTCTTAACGCGAACTCCATAAATATTTTCAGTTTCGACAAAGAAATTTATCAAAATATATGGAGCTTCATCTTTCGATTTAAGAAAAAATACCCATGAGAATCTCGAGTAGTCATCAGTAACCACCAAACAGTAATACATCCCACCGATACTTCTTACATTCACTGGAGCAAATAAATCCATGTGAAGTAACTCGAAAGGACTGGCAATAGAATTTTCTTGTTTCGGTTTATGTGCAGACTTTTGCTGTTTACCTTTCAGACAAGGTACACATTTGTCTTCCATTCCAAACCGTTTCATGGGAACGCCGTCAACCAAACCATGTTTGAAAATGTCATTCATCTTTCGAAAATTGATATGTCCCGTTCTTCTATGCCATAGTAAAGATTCAGATTTGTTTGCTTTCAATAACAAGCAAACAGACTCCTTTGGATCATCAACACCTAACACAAGGCCATAGATGTCTCTCTTCCTAGGAGCTTTTTGCAGGATCCAGTCTCCAGGAATAACATATCCTGGTTTCAGAATAAGTGTTTCTTTCTCAGTAAAATGGACATTGTTACCCTTGTCACAAATATGAGAAACACTCAATAGATTATATGCTAACTGTTCCACATAATTGACTTTTTCCAGCGTAATCTTCCCATTGACAACATCACATTGGCCCGAGATGTTGCCGCCCTTGGGACCTGCGAAACTAACATAAGAACCATTTACATCTTCATAATTGGACAACACATTCTTGTCCCCTGTCATGTGAGAGCATCCACTGTCAACATACCAAAGACTAATAGGCTTCCTTGATTCTCCCTGCACATCAGACAATGAGATGATTAGTTTCTGAAAGGAACCCAAACCTTTTGAGGTTTAGGTTTTTTGAGTTCATCTCTAATGATTAATTCGGTCCAGTATCCATCGCTCTGTAATGGAGCCTTGGAAGAAGATGGTGTCACAGACTGTTTCTTAGGTGAAGTGTAACAGCATAATCAATTGTTGCAGCTACCTCATCATATAATTCTACCATGTAGGCATGATTCGAGGTATCATCAGATTGTGTATCCCATTGATAAGTACCATCCGGATTCTGAACAACAACGGCCTTTGATTCCAAAAATGGTGACGAAACTGGCTGTTGTGGAGTAGCAGGATATTATCATTACAAAAATGTAATCATTGCTTGAGTTTTCTGTATAGTTGGAGTAATACCGCCTTGATTGTAAGTTTAACGACTAACAACGGTATTATCAATCATCTTAGGTCGTTGACACTCTCGTGCAAAATGACCAAATCCATTGCAATTGAAACATCTCACCTTGGATTTGTCAAAGCCCTTGGTGCCATTTCCTATATGTCTCCCAGTTCTCTAAGTGAATCTTCTGACCTTAATAGTGAGCATAGCTAGCTGCCATTGTAGATCATTTCTTCCAAATCATCAGGATCTATTTGATTGTAATCCTCATCAATCACTGCAGGATCAGTAATCTTTCCTCCAATAAATGCTTCATGAGCATTACAAAAGGCTGAGTAAACACTCATTCTATCTTCTGCAGAACTCATACTCATTGGCATAGAGTGAAAAGATTGTACATTGCTCTTAACATTCGTCTTTGCATTGTCATAGGCAACATATCCAGCAAGACCTTCAGCATCTACTATTGGTGTAGCTTCAGCACCACTTAGAAATGCATTGTTCCCCGAGCTAGAACTTGCTAAATAAACAGACTTAGCATGATACAATGATGGATCTTGAGTGAAATCCGAGTGTGTATCTTTAATTCTTCTCTTCATATCTCTGTTCTTAAGCTTGGAGACCACTTTTTCAAACTCCCATGAGCAATATTCTTGATCATCTTGAAGCTGATGAACATAATCAGTCCATGTCTTAGGTAGTGAGTCCAAAAACTTATCAACTAGCTCAGTTTGAGGATAAACAACCTCAAAATATGACAACTCAGTAGTCAAATGACTGAATCGAGTAATAATCTCGTCAAGAGATTCTCCTTTCAGTCCATTGAAAGCTTCATATTGGCGCTTCAGAAGTTTGATACGATTTTTCTTCAAGGTTACATCGCCCTCACAATATCTTTCAAGAGCATCCCATAAATCCTTTGAAGTAGTGTATTTTTTGAACAAGTGTACACTATCTTGAGGTAAGGCCATAGTAAGAGTGGACAAGGCCTTTCCCTCAATTACATATCTTTTTCGTTCTTCAATCAGCATATCAGCATAAGTATACCTACCGATCACTCCATTCTTCTCATAAGAAGGCCAATCAAAACCTTGAGTTATCACAAGCCACATGTCCATATCAGTGAGACGAATGTAGTCTTCAAATCGTCTCTTCCACATCCAATAATTTTCCATACGGAAAAGCTTTGGAGGTGTATTACCCCGACCAACCTCATGATCGTGCATGATCATCTGGCTGATGAGTAGGGCATTTGGTGAATTTGCAGTAGTTGGTATGGTAGTCATTTCGAATCTTTTATGATCAAATCAAATGAAATAACAATATAGTTCGCATGGCACAAAGTCACACTAGGAACACGTGACACGAAGTGGACACGAAGGACACTTGTCACATACTGGCGCACGAAGAGCAATTCGTACTGACGTGGCACGAAGTGGACACGAAGTCTGCTGGGTGACGTAAGCACGAACACGAAGTTCACCTCGTGCTGACGTATGCACGAGGTTACGCGAATAAGAGCACGAAAATGCTAATTAACACGAATTTCGAAACGGATTTGCAATCAATAGTCAATCAAACGATCTTACACCTTCTGGTAATCAACCTTAGGGCTCTGATACCACTTGTAAGGTACCCTATTGTTGCGTGGATCGTAATAAGATGTGATTCGTTATGTTAAGAGTGTGGAATCCTCTTGAGATAACTAGATTGTTATTGCCTTCCGTCGATTAATAAGCAATTAATCAACCTAAGGAGATGCACGAAGCTTGTGGTTCGTGTAGGAGGTCACACGAGCAACAAGTCAACCGAATTCGTGATTATATCAACTAATGAATATAATTGATTACCTAATTTCGTAGATTAGGTTTGTATTTATACTAGAATGGTTTTGGTTCGTGTGGGCTTCGGCCTTAATTGAAGGATTAGGCCCGAAACAATAAACCAATCGACTTGCCTCGTGCTGACGTCAGCACGAGGTCAGTCCTTCATGCTGATGATGTGAGCACGAGGTTCGACCCTTTGGTTCTTTGTTTGACTTCATTTGACTCGTACATAACATCCAACCATCGTTTAAGCATCCTACGACACTTATAAACCTTGGTTCCATGTTCTTGTACTTGCAAAATAATATATAATACACAAACACAATACAAAACATAAACAGATATAATATTGAAGTTCAACTGTAATCACTAAATACCAACACAAGTTCTTATTTAAATGATTACAAACATAGTTCCTAAAATATAAACAATAATCCCACAACATGTTGCGATTGTCACAACGAATCTGCATCTACAGTTTGTTTACTTACAAACGACTCCACAAGGATTCAAGATTCATTGTAATCCCACAACATGTTTATCTTTACAAATAACGAAAACACAATGTAGAAAACTTACAGTCAAAGCTTTGACGGTGGACTGGCGGTAAAGGATATGATTATAAAGATTTAGGCTGCGTTTTATTTGGGATCGGCTATATACTTTTAGCAAAACACAACAGTTTACTAATCCTACATATAGTAAACCACATAAAACCTTCTAAAGCTAAAATTTTAAAAGTGTAGCTTATTAGTGTAATATAGTTTTGGACTTATTAGTGTAATAGTGAAACAAAATGTTTAGTTAGCTAACTATAATTGTCTGACCAGCAACACCTATGACTGCACTTGGAGCAAGGAATTATATAGTTGAGTCCTAAACCAACAAACACATCATGAAAAGCTTTCAACCAACTCTTTTGCTTCCTTTCCATCTAAACATGGGTTGCCTATAAACACCAGTATGTAAAACCTTGGCAACTCTACACACATTTAATCCAAACACTATCAAATTTGGAACTGTTCAAATACAAAGATTTGGTTAAAAGTGAAATGGGTCAAATGGATTTCGAACAGCTTAAAATGAGTTTTTTTAATGCATAAAACCTATAATTTTACATAACTGACCCACTTTTCCACCATTCAAACCGCCAAATTTATACTTTAATATAGATACCCGTAACTTGATTTTTAGTAGCATTCTTTAACATGAATCTCTTAAAATCTGTCGATAAATGGAAGAACAAAAGAAACTCCATCAAAGTTAACAATAAAAAAACTAATATATATAATAAGCATTGTTAATCCTAATGCTATTTACTCAACCAAATATAAAAAGTATGTCTCCGGGGGTTTGAATCATTTAAAGCACCAGATGTCGTAAAAGAGTTTTTCTACCTTTTCTTTCTTCACTTTTGCTCGGCACTTCATCCTCATCCACTCTTTCTTTCCACACTTTAGCTACAAAAAGTATCACTATGATGCTTTTGGTAGTGCCATTGATGGTAAGGTCTATGCCACTAATACAACTTTTGGCCCTCTTGCTTTCATTCTTTTTTAACTGTTGTAACTTTGCCTGCACAAGCCACAAACACAGTTTGATTAGCTGCAATTAAAACAACAGTTTTCACTCATATATTATATGGAAAAAAAGGGTCGATATGTAGTTATATCTTTATAATTCTAAAGGACCTTGCTATCAAAAAAACCACATGTTCGTCACCTAACCTACAAAATTTTGCTATTCTAAAGTCGACTACCAGTCCATATAATCTACAATACTGCTATATGTAATTTATACTTTTTATAACAAAGTCTTGAAAATGTCCCTAATAAGCTAATTAACCAGCTAATCGCTTCCAAAACCTAAATCTAAACACTCCCATCATCAAGACCTATGACCCCTTTTATCCCATATTTGTGACCGCTAAAATAAATTCAGCTTACATATGACCTGTTAGAAATCCAAAAATAATGATACATTGTAATTTAAGTTATGGACTTACTTGTTGTTAAGTCATGTGTTGATGATTTCTAAGGTTGAGGGACTAATTGTGATAATTAGCATAGTTGGTTAGTTTAGACTATAAATAGCCCTCAATTCCTTAGAAATCATAATACTGGACATAATTTTGACACATTTGTCATACCATTACATCTGAATAACACACACTTGATCCCAATTCTCTCTCAACACACACACAAACACCAAGAACACACACACTAACCAAACGCCATTGTTGATGTGAATTCGAGTGATAAAATCGTGTTGTTACATGTGGTATCAGAGCAAAACATTGTTTTGATCTCGATCCATAACTGAATTCAATCACAATTTGTCAAACAATCACCTTTTAATTCTGTTTTATTATCCTGTTCTTGTTCGTTTTTTTTATCACTGAAAATTCAAAAATAACCTCTCAAATCACATAAAATCACAAATGTTTGTTCACCGTTCGATTCCTCATAGTTAAATACATAATCCTCTCAAGTTTCGTGTTCTAATTCAATCTGGATCAAAAGTTCAGATTTTGAGTTTTTGGCGCTAAAATTTGGGATTTGATTCTGTTGTGTTATAAGCTGAATTGTGTTAATCGGATCGTTGCTACGGTGAAAACAAACTGTTTGCAAGTGGTTTCATGTTCCAATTCTCAGAAAATCAAAAGATATTGAAGTTTTAAAAATCGTCAATGGAGTTGTTCATGTTCAGAGGTTGAAGACGACTTTGTGAAACTAAAACGATCTCATTTAGATTGTTTCAGTTTTCTTTCCTTGGTACTTACATTTCAAAGTTGTGGCTTGTAAAACGATTCAAATTTGATCGTTTTGACAAGTGTGGTTGTGGTGTGAAGAGTTGATTATGGCTAACTGATCCTTTGGATTGGTTTTGGTCAATTCAATTTCTTGAAAATAATCAAGTTTTAGTAAAATTCTGTGAAGAAAACCAAAACGATCTCTTTTAGATCGTTTCAGTTTTTGTGAAACCAGAACGATCTCTTTTAGATCGTTTCAAGTTTTACTTAAGCATTTTATCTGGTTTGAGTAATTCGTGAAGAGTTATGTTTGGGAATCATAATATTCTTGGGTAACTGATCTTTGTGATTGGTTTTGCTCAATTCATTTCGTTCCAATTCATACCAAAACTCTGCCCAAATCATTTCAGAATATTTTCTTCAAATTCTCAAGATCATTTAATTTTAGATCGTTTCATTCCTGGTTCAATTTAGATCGTTTCAATTTAAGATCGTTTCATTCCTGCACATTTAGATCGTTTCATTTTCACTTCTTCTAAATCGTTTCATTTCACTTTCTTAAAACGATTTCAATTTAGATTGTTTCATTTCATTCCAATTTAGATCGTTTCATTTCATTACAAATTAGATCGTTTCATTCCTTCTTCAAAAATCAATTCAATTCTCAATTCAAATCAATTTCTAATGGCTACTCGTGAAGCGTTGTCTCTGGGTACTGATACAAGACCTCCAGTTCTTTATCGTGGTAATTATGGACTTTGGAAGAAAAGGTTCATGGATTATGTGGAATGTTAGACTAATGGTCACATGCTTAAGGATTCAATCATGAATGGACTTGCTATGTATCGTCATCCTACTACCGGTGCTATTTTGACTCCTGATCTTTTGAACGCCGAACAAAGAGATCGTACTGCTGCTGACAACAGAGCTAGGTCATGCTTGTACCAAGCACTTCTTGATGAGATCTATGGCTCAGTTAATTTTTATGACACAGCAAAGGAGATTTGGGATGAAGTTGCTAGACAAATGGAAGGTGCTGATGTAACCTCAACAATCCGACTGACAAATGTCTTAACTGAGTTTGACAATTTTCAGAAATCACCAAATGAATCTCTCGAGTCCGTGTACTACAGATTTTGCAATGTGATCAATGAACTGAGAAAGAACAAGGTCAAGAAATCTGAAATTGAGCTGAACATCAAATTTATCAAAGCACTTGGTCCCGAGTGAGAAGATTATGGAACTCAAATCAAGAAACATCAAGATCTGACCAAATTCACCATTCATACTCTTTATGAATCCTTCAAGTTGAATGAGCATCAAGTTCTAAACAAATATTCATTCAACAAAGTGCCAGAAGTTGTATCTACTGATCCTGTGGCATTGGTTGTTGAAAGAAAGGTTTCTGAGGCTCTTAAAAGACAAATGACTGTTGTTTCTTCGTCTGATGAGGAGGGAGAAGATTACTTGGCTCCAAGAGATGGTGTTCCTGATGAATTCTACCAAGCTCTTGCCGCTGTAACTAAGCATTTCAAGAAAAAGTATTTCAAAGCGAGGCTAACTAACAACAATCATCGTACTTCATCAACAAGTGCATTTCCAAAGAAGGAACAATATCATCACAAGAGTTTTGAACAAGGTGAAACAACTGGTTCCAAGAACGGAGATAAGAAAGCAAAAACTGAGAAACAAATCGTGGAGAAAGGAAAAACATCTGACAAAAAGTGTTACAACTGTGGAATTCCTGGTCATTTTGCTGTGGATTGCAAGCTGCCTCGCAAGAAGAATTATGAATACTACAAGCAGAAGATGCTCTTGGCAAAGCAAGTTGAAGCCGGTCAAGCCTTGATTGCTGAAGATGACAAGTGGCTTTTGCTGACTGATGATGAAGATGAAGATCTGTCTGCAAATGTATGTTTGATGGCAAGGTTGAGCAAAGACAAAATGTTGGAGGTTGACAGCATTGACGAGGAATATCCCGATGATGAGGTAAATCTCGACTCTACCTTTTCATCAATTAAGGATAAAGAGTCTTGTAGAATTGCCTTATCTAACTTGACGAATCATTACACTTCTTTAGCCAACAAAAACAAGAAATTGAAAAATAGCATTTTATTTTCAAAAGGGGAGTACACAAAACTTCTTGAAGAAAATTCTAAACTACTTTTTGAGTATGATGCTATGAAACAAGAATTTCAAAACTATAAAGAACAAATGTTGGTTAAAGAATGTGAAATGAATGCGTCTCCTGACTCTAAGTTATTGAAAAAGTGCCATAACTTAGAAAAGACCATTTTTGATCTTGAAAAAGCCAATCAAGATCTTGAAGTTCAAAAAATCAATGAATGGCTTCGGGCAAATGCAAGACAAATGGATGTCGATATTCTGAATAAGAAGCTTCAAGAAGCTACACCAAAAGCAATTGAACTCGAAAGAAAAGTTTCTGATTTAAATCATAATTGTTTTTTAAAAGGCATTGAGATTGAAAACCTTGAAAGACAAATTGAGGAACATAAGAAGAATATACTTTTCTATCAAGAAAAGTTGTACAAAGTTGAACAAAATCCTCTTTTGGATTTCACTGCCTATTTCAATAAATCAAAGATTGATAGATCGGAACTTCTTCTTGGGTTGGGTTTTGAAAATATCACTCCATTGCAAAAAGCAAAAGAAGAAATTATACCTTTGTATGATGAAAAATTTTTGAGACTTGGTATGGTACAACAATTCATTCGTCCTTTGAATGACGAATTTGAGACTGATGAAGTTGAGAAGATTCAAAAGAATAAATTTTTGGTTAATTATGATGCTATCAATACTTCTTATGAAACGAAAAATTCAACAATTTTTGAATTAGAAGAGATTGCGTCTAATTTTCAAAACCAAGAATCTGTCATTTCTCCAACAAAACCAACTAAATTCTATATTCCATCCACATTTTTGGAAAAACAAATAGAAGGTTTACAACAAACAGTGGAATCTCAACAAAAACTCATTCATAATTTACAGTCTCAAAATCCGAATTTGAAGAATGAATCAGTTGTTGTTGATACCAAGAAAGTTTGTGTGAATGGTTCTACTCAAACTAATTTCAGACTCTTAGTAGACCATTCCACTCAGACTACTTGTGATTCATCTACAAGTTCATCCACCCAGACCATGACTGACTGTTCTGCATGTACTTGTCAAAATACAGCTACTTCTTTAGCTGCAAATTATGTGCAATCTGATTTATCTGATGAAGATCTTGCGCATAACTTAGTTTTGATATGGTACTTTTATAGATTTTTCACATGCGAAAATCTTGATGAGCTAGTTGTTCACCCTAAGCTTTGTACTAGTATAGGTGTTGATACTTCTACTCAATTTTCTTGTGAAACCAAGGATGTTTCAGTCCAAGTCGACCTTATTCCTGAGACTACCCGTGGTATGATGTTGGACAACAAGATTCCTGATATTTTTACATTTTCGAATGAATTCACCAAAGATGATTTTGATAAATTCATGGAGGGAGAATATGTTTTTGACTCAGAAACTGAGAAAAAAATTGAATCTATCAAAATCATAAATTTTCAAAAAGAAATAAAAGGAGAATCTCAAAAACTAAAATCAGTGTCCAAAGCTCCAACATCATATTACTTCTAAGAACGAGTTAAACCCAAACTCGTCAAGGATGAACAAGAGAGTTCTACCCCTTCTGTCAAGACTGAACAAAAAAGTCCTAACCCTCCAAAACCTGACAAACATGTTAAAAAGAAACAAGCTGAGACCTCACCAAAACCAAGGTATCACAAAGTGAAACTTCCAAATGATAATCCAAATGCTTCTTTGTCTAACTCTCAATCTAGTTCAATTTCTAAAGTACCTAAGACTAGCTCCGTTTTGCTAACTAGGGATACTTCAAATGGTGTAACTAGATATAGGGATAGATATGGATGGTTTTCAATTACCAAACCTAAGAAGCACGAAGTTTCCACAACCCCAAAAGAGACAAAAAAAGATGAATAAGTCTAAAACCCCTCGTTCTAATTTTCTTAGTGTCAATTCAATAGGTGGAAAGACCAAATGGGTTCCTAAGTCATTAGAACCTAAGATCAATTTTAAGTAATTGTCTGTTGAGGAAAAGAAGAAGAAGAGGAGGAGAAAGAGTGTTGGTAACAGAAAGGATAGAATTTCTGTTGATTTAAACAATTCATCTTTAGTGAACAATGTTAATAAATCCAAGGCTATGCCTTGTGGGGCTGTAAACAATAATAATGGTCATGCTTGTTTGAATGTTGTTAAACATGTTACTTTTAATTCAAATGTGAATGTGCGTACTTTTTATACGAATGTGCTTATTGATGGTGTGCTTGTTAATGCTCATATTGATTCTAAAGCATGTTTGTATGCATATCCTAAGTTATACCCCCTGCTTGTGTTAACTAACCACAAAGGACCCGTCTTTAAGTGGGTACCTAAAGTCGGTTAAAATTTTTGATTGCAGGAAATAACCATCTGTGTATGGATACTCGATTCCGGGTGTTCAAAACACATGACTGGCAATAAATCATTGCTCAAGAATTTTGTTGAAAGATTCATGGGAACTGTTCGTTTCGGAAACAACAATTTCGCTCCAATTTTAGGTTATGGAGATATTGAAAGAAACGGAATTGTCATCAAGAAAGTCCATTATGTTGAAGGTCTGAGTCATAACTTGTTCAGTGTTAGACAGTTATGTGACAACAACCTTCAAGTTCTTTTTCGACAATCTTTGTGCAAAGTCCAAACTCTAGATGGAATTGATATCCTATGCAGAGATCGTGAAGACAATCTTTTCACAGTTAATCTTGATGATAACCAACCCACTGATAATATCTGTCTTGTTTCAAAAGCTACTTCGAAAAATTCTTGGTTATGGCATAGAAGGCTTTCTCACTTGAATTATCAAACCATCAATGCTTTAGTCAACAAGCAACTCGTTGAAGGTTTGCCTGACTACAAGTATGAGAGTGAGCATGTCTGTCCTTCTTGTGCAATTGGGAAGATCAAGAGAACTTCTCATAAACCAAAGAAAATTCCACACACTTTGGCACCTCTTCATTTGCTTCACATGGATCTTTGTGGGCCTATGAAAGTACAAAGCAGAAATGGGAAGAGATATATTCTGGTTATCGTTGATGATTATTCAAGATACACTTGGGTCAAGTTCCTTGCTTCAAAAGATGAAACAACTCAAATTTTGATAGATTTCATCACTTCCACTCAAGTGAATCTTCAACTTCCAGTCCGCTATATCCGTTTGGATAACGATACTGAGTTCAAAAATGCCATCTTCGATGAATTTTGCAAATCAAAAGGCATTGCTCACCAATTCTCTACTGCTCGTACCCCGCAACAAAATGGTGTTGTTGAAAGGAGAAACCGTACGCTGGTGGAAGCAGCAAGGACAATGCTTGCTTATTCCAAGTTACCATCAAATATGTGGGCTGAAGCTGTCGACACTACCTGTCACACACAAAATCGGTCCATCATCAATCAGCGTCATGAGAAGACTCCTTATGAGGTTATTAACAAACGCAAACCCAACATCAATTACTTCCATATTTTTGGGTGTGTTTGTTATACCTTGAATGATCGAGAAAATGTTGGAAAGTTTGAAAGGAAAGGTGACGAAGGTTACTTTGTTGGTTACTCAAAGACATCGATTGCATATCGCATCTTTAATCGTCGAACAAACACGATTCAAAAAACCATGAATGTTTGGTTTGACGAGATGTCTGGCATGATATTTGAACAAGAAAGTTTGCTACCAACAATTAGTGATCCAAGTACTTCAAGTGCTTCCTCAAAGACGTCTACCTTAGCTTCAAAGTTCAAGAAATATCCAACTCCAACAAGTGAAGAGCTAGAAATTCTTTTCGAAGAATTCTACAATTCAAAATCGATTCAAGAAAAGGAACCTCAAGTCATCACTGAACCAATTCCGAACAATGATCCTATTCAAACAAATGAACCAGTTCCTGACAACATTCGTGAATCATCTTCAAATTCTTCAAAGCAAGAAGAATCATCTTCAAGAGATATTTATTCTCAAAAGAATGTTCAAGAACAACCTTCTCAAATCACCCAAACAACAAATCCATCAAATACTCCAAATGTGTATGTACCACTGGATTTTGATCATCCAAATTTTGAGGAAAGAGTTCTTCCGAGCTATGATTCCATTTCTCAACAGAACTCTGGATTTAATGATGATAATGTTGACATTCATCAACAAGATCCTCTTCCTCATGACAACAAGTGGTCACGTATGCGCAAAGATCATCCTACAGAACAGATCATCGGAGATCTACAAGCTGGTGTTTCTACCCGTACTACAGTCAATGAGTGTCTTGTTGCACTTTCACTAAGTAACATCGAACCCAAAACAGTCTCTGAAGCTCTTTGTGATCCAGAGTGGGTTAAAGCAATGCAAGATGAATTAGCTCAGTTTGAGAGACTGAAGGTATGGAGATTGGTTCCAAATCCAAGGAAAGAAGAACCAATTCGCACCAAGTGGATTTTCAAGAACAAGAAGGATGAAAATGGAGTTGTAGTAAGGAACAAAGCTAGATTGGTTGCAAAGGGTTACTGCCAACAACCTGGTGTGGATTTCGACGAAACTTTCGCTCCTGTTGCAAGAATGGAGGCTATTCGTATATTCTTAGCTTATGCCGCATTCAGAAACTTCACTGTGTTTCAAATGGATGTAAAGACAACATTCTTGAATGGAGAACTCAAAGAAGAAGTTTACGTGGAGCAACCTGAAGGTTTTGTTGATCCTAAGAATCCAAACCATGTCTACAGGTTAGACAAAGCTCTCTATGGTTTAAAGCAGGCACCCCGAGCATGGTATGATTCCTTAACTACTTTCTTACTCAAAGGAGGCTTTACAAAAGGCACTATTGACCCTACCTTGTTTATTCGTAAGCAAGGTAAGCATGTTTTACTTGTCCAAATATATGTTGATGACATTATTTTTGGGTCAACCAGTCAAATTTTTTGCCGAAACTTTTCATCTCTAATGGTCAATCATTTTGAAATGAGCATGATTGGGGAAATGAATTACTTTTTGGGATTACAAATCAAACAATTACCAACTGGTATCTTTATATCACAAGGTAAGTACATAAAGGATATGTTGAAAAAGTTTGATATGACTACATGTTCTTCAATTTCAACCCCAATGGCTGCTTGTACAAACATTAATGCTGATAAAAATGGGAAACCATTTGACCAAAAGAGGTATAGAAGCATGATTGGTTCGTTGTTGTATCTTACAGCATCTCGCCCAGATATAATGTTTGGAACATATATGTGTGCTAGGTATCAAGCCGCTCCGACTGATTTACATTACCAAGCTATGAAACGAATTTTTCGTTATCTGATGGGTACACCCAATCTTGGTCTCTGGTATCCAAGGGATATTGGATTCAATTTAACTGCCTATTCAGATGCAGATCATGCAGGTTGTAAGCTTGATCGCAAGAGCACATCTGGTACTTTACAATTCTTAGGGGATAAGATTGTAAGTTGGTCATCCAAGAAGCAAAATTGTGTATCACTGTCGACAGCGGAGGCTGAATATGTGGCTGCTGCTAGTTGCTGTGCTCAAGTGTTATGGATGAAGACACAGCTTACCGATTATGGTCTGAAATATGATCGTGTCCCTATCTATTGTGATTCACAAAGTGCCATTGCAATTGCTGTCAACCACTCACGCTCAAAGCACATAGATGTGAGATATCATTTTCTCAAAGATCATGTTGAGAAAGGTGACATCGAACTCTACTTCGTGGGAACTGACTACCAACTCGCTGATTTGTTCACAAAACCACTGGACGAAAAGAGGTTTAATTTCTTAATCTCTAAACTTGGTATGCTAAATCTTGATCCTTGATTCACTTTATCATGGAAGGAATTCTTGATTCATTTTAAAAAACAAAAATTATAAAAAGTTGAAAAACAAAAATCAAATACAAAAATAAAAATTTTGAAAAATAACAAAAAGATGTATTTAACCCGTTCATAGTGGCTTGCATATATTCTGTATGTAACCCGTTCTTCATTGAACTATTTATTGTAAAATGGCTTACATATGCTATGTATGTAACCCGTGCTTAAATGATGTATTTATTACTTCGTGGCTTATGCACACTCAGTGTATAACCCGTGCTTATTTGTGTTATTTATTTCATAATGGCTTGCATATACTCTGTATGCAACCCGGTTTTAAAAAAAGAAAAATTATTTATGTTTCAAAATTGGAATTAATTCATGTTGTTATACATATAAATTGATATAAGATAACTCGGAATTGAACGCCTTTGTGTACTTTCAAATGGTCTTATATGAATGTATATGTGTAGTACAAGATGTTGATTGCAATTTTGTTGCACCTGTTTCAAAAACTCTCAATTGTTGATATGAGAAGCAAAGGATTGAACGCCTTTGTGTACTCCTGAGTTGTCTCATATTGAACAATTGATTGAGTTCACTTTTCATAAACTTGTTTTGATCTCACACAAATCATTTTTGCTCCACCTTTTCTATGAAAATCTTTTAGATCTATCTTTGCATAGATTAAGGGGAGTTTGTGATTTCAAATCTCTTTCAAACTTCAAATGTGTTGATTAAAATTTTTTTTCACATTTGATGATTTTTTTCCAAAAATATTTGATTCAAAGGAAGTTTGGTGTTTAGTTTGCACATGAGCGACTAGGTTTTTCTCAAAATTCTACTCCATGAATTTCATCATCGCCGATGAGTTCTAACCCCAGAGTATTCACTTCTTTCATTAGAAAGTGGGGGTATTTTTGAGTGATGATGAATTCGTGCAACTAAGTTGGAGGGAGTACAGTCGAAAAGTGAGAGGTTATGGTGATAACGTTGTGAGAAAAGGGTTAAAAGAATTGATACCCTTCCCTAAAATTCTCAAATCGCCGGGTAAAACACATTTCTATCGGATGTCATTTATTGATATCTCGGTATTAAAGAAGCCTTCATGGATCCAATGAAGCGATGCACATCTTTACCTAACCACTCAAGTGTTTCTTAACAAATGCTTGTTTTATTTCTCACGGAGATTTTCTCATTTCTATTGACTCTTCATTTGGAAGACGTTGATATTGAAAAAGGGTGACACTCTGCTCCAGTCCCCGACTTCATTTGATCACTTTGTGTCTAGAGTTCTCGTGATTGATCATTAATTTGATCGTTATTCATTCTTTAGGACACATTTACGTCATATCTTTGTGATATACATGTTTATCTTTGTGATATAGCCGGAACATTTGTAGTGATATCTTAATTGATATTTCACGATGATCAAATAGAAATCCTACCATTGCTAACATCATTTCTAGCTTTGAACGTAGGTCTCATAATTGCATTTGTGTAATTATTGAGTTAACAAGAAATCTATTGTGAGCTTGGATTTTTTTTTTCCTAAAAGTCTTTAAGGATAGTAAAACATGGTTAT
Source organism: Erigeron canadensis (assembly GCF_010389155.1). NCBI lineage: Eukaryota > Viridiplantae > Streptophyta > Magnoliopsida > Asterales > Asteraceae > Erigeron > Erigeron canadensis. The sequence continues at coordinate 15,875,851 of NC_057763.1, forward strand.
CGAACGCTTAGGTGACACTGACCATGGTTTTCATTCTTTGAAGCAATCTTGAGGTTGGAAAGCCAAAAGACCAAACTATGTTAGAGGTTTGCTCTGTGCATTTCTCAATGATACATAGGAAATCCGATAAATGATATACATTTCTTTCGGTCATTTCATTAATTTTTTCGATTTTTGAATGCAAACGGATCATTCTTATCCGGTTTCTTTTCTCATCACCCCAACACAGAAAACATCAACACCATAATAAAATGCTTATACCAACAACCTAAACCTTACATTTTAGTCACCCATAGGGTTAATTGGGTTGGATTAATGCTTTGGGTTAATGAGTTGTTAGTTCATATATCTCTGTGTAAACACCATTGAGCTATGGTTCTTTTGATTTCTTTTGACATTCTTTTCAATCAATGTTTGCATAATGACATTGGTTTTTGTTATTATGAGGGGGAGAAAATAGTATGATTGATTTTGATTGAAGAAGAAATTAGAATGATCAAGATCAATAATGAAAGGGTGCTCACTCAAGATGTTACAAAAAGTTCAAAGATTGTGATTACTCATGAATTGAGGAGGAACATGATCACTTTCATAAAAGAATTTCCCAAAACCTTATTGTAATGTTTACTCTCAAAAGTGTTCAAGACGATGTGTCAAATATCAAAGCTTCAAAGGACAAAAGGCTGAAGATTCAAGACAAAAGAAGAAATGCTTCAAAAAGAATTTAAAGATCTTCAAGTCATACAACAACACTTTACCAAAAGCTACATTGCACATATCAAGGGGGAGAGTACATATTTCTGAAAATTCATTCCAAGACTTCAAAGAAAAGACTTCAAGATTCGAAGATTAAAGAATTCAAGACAAATTCATATCTTCCGCATTTCAAAAGACAACTCTGATCTGTGATTCAACAATCCTCAAAGATTTAATACACACTCACACTCATTATTCTCTGTTCAAAAAGAACATTGAGAATCAACAAATGATTTAACTTCAAGAAGTCCAAGACCAATACTGAATCAAGTTCTCCAAAGACAATGAGAAAACTTTGAAGACTTGTTTCAACTCACCAATTGTCTTCATCACCGGGCTCATCAAATTCATTCCTACAAGACAAAACAAGACGTACTTCAGACCTTACAATATATCACTAAGGGGGAGGATGTTAGAAATCCAAAAATAGTGATACATTGTAATTTAAGTTATGGACTTACTTGTTGTTAAGTCATGTGTTGATGATTTCTAAGGTTGAGGGACTAATTGTGATAATTAGCATAGTTGGTTAGTTTAGACTATAAATAGCCCTCAATTCCTTAGAAATCATAACACTGGACATAATTTTGACACATTTTTCATACCATTACATCTGAATAACACACACTTGATCCCAATTCTCTCTCAACACACACACAAACACCAAGAACACACACACTAACCAAACGCCATTGTTGATGTGAATTCGAGTGATAAAATCGTGTTGTTACATGACCCCTCTTATCCATCAATGAACAACACATATAAAAGGGCGTATGTATTAAATTCGGTACCTACATTTCATATATTTCAAACATAAGCAAGTATTCCATTGTCCACGTTGCAAATATATCAGCTTTCAAAAACATAATCAAGTAATATGCTATTACAAAATGCTTGTTTTATACTCTGAAAGAAACCACAACTAAAACTACATCGAATCGAACACTTAAACTCTTCCATCAATTTTCTACAGTACACTTTTGTTCAAGAAGCCTCAAACTTAAAAATTGGAACACACTACTCACCATTTTCATAATCTCTAAGATTTACAATAATGGAGCTACAAAGTTACTGATAAAGATCATCAACGGGCTTAAATAACTTACCAATCTAATGTCGCAAAGTCCCCTCAAAGTGTTTTGGTGTAAATCTTCCTTTGACTACCAATCCTTTGGATACCTGTCTTTTCTTTCTTTGCTAGGAAAGTGCAAGGGGGCTGCCATTAGCAACGAAGTCAAGTATTGGCTACTTATAGATCCTGACAACTTCACCTGCAATAAGAAGGCCAGGAAAAGAAGGTTACGAAAAGATTTAAAAATATAACTTCATAGCTATTTAGTAGTTTCTTAAATAATCAAAATTTGCCAAACTTTCATGGAACCGATTAGTTATTTGTTACGACTTAAAAAATGCATCAATGTTATTGGTTGTTACCTTTCCACCAGGTAGGCCTCCACTTCCAATTACACAAACCCGAGGGCAGTTTGTACCAAGAGAACAATCAACATTTGCACCTTGCTGTTTAGACCGGCAACCAGATTACCAATTGGCCTCTCATTCGAGGAACACCATGTAGTACATAGCTGTAGAAAAAAAGTCATTTATGTTAGGGTAACTGAACCACTATCGATTCCCACATCCAAATTCAAGGTACCCCATCCATATTCACGGTCCCCCATTAAGTCCGCAATCCTTTAATTTGTGTCTACTAATAGAAGAGTATTTATCTATCTTAGATATATAACAAAAACTCAATATCTATAAGACCAAAGTTAACAAAAGGAAACCTTTAGAGAGGTTTATGCTATACATTCCCAAACAAATTAAAATAAGTAACAGAAACATAGAAACTACAGTTTTAATTATGAAACATCTTTCATGCACTCTCAAACCTTATACTACAACGAATATGTTCATAAAGAATCCATTCCATAAACCCTAACATACAAAATCCAATAATAAACGAATCCAAACTCGTATGAAATACACAGAAACTGAATATATAAATAAGAATACATTAACCTTAAAGATTACCATCATCTCTAAAATACCTGCAGAACACACAGAAAAAAAAATAGATAGAGAAAAAAAGAGTTACAAAAATCGCTTTATACCATCTCAAAAATCCACAATATAAATTTGATCAAAACACACGACATTAAACCAAGCTTCAAGAACTAACTTTTTATAACACCCGTCGTTTAAAAACATGGATTTCCAAAAACTTTCGCCTAACGGCGTCAAGAGAAAGCGGAAGTAAACTTTAAAAGTCCAAACCAGCAAAATCTGTTTGGTTTATTCATTAAATGGTGTTACTAGCCATATCATCAAAATAAGTGTAAATGGAAACCCATCGGTTGCCCAACATCAAACAACCGACTACATTATCAATACAATTCATTTTTATCTAAACATAAGGCAAATGTCTAAAGCGAGCAGCCACTATGGTAAACTATAGCCAGCTTCAAGATCATCTACCCATGCCTCACGTCGTCTCACATCTACCTGCTCACTAATGTTGGACCTAAGGGAACAACACATTTTAAAAGAGCAAGTGTTAGCTAACGAATTAGCTAAGCAAGATAACACAAAGTTTATAAAACATTTGTCCATTTAAAACATTACATAAAAGTCATAATTACATCGTCAAGGCACATATCACATCAATGCATCACATCATCCATAACATATCACCCCATCAAACATCATCATCATAGGTTGAATCACCTAACTGTGCCTAATTATCTTTTACTTTACATATAACATATAAGCATCATCGTATAGTGTGACATAAGTCACTTACATTAGGCGTGACATAAGTCACTCATTACATATAAGGTGTAAGTTTGTGTGTAGGCGGTCATAAGACCTAACAGGGAACCTTACACCTGACTGGATGGATAAGCGGTCCATCAGTGTCGTTAAGGAATGGCAAGCCAATCCAAGAGTAGTCCGTATGTTCAAAGACATTGGTGGGTAATCACTCCACCCGGAGATACTCAAACCACGTAATTACGTTGCAAGGAGCCACCCAAGCAACCATATACGCACTCACCGGGCAAGGGCAAGTACGGGTTAAGCTTAAAACTTTCATATCATATACGAGCTCAGTTTTCATCACATATAGTTTAGGTGTCCACGTTACCTAAACATCATTACATATCATCTTTTACGTTTGAGACCTTAAACGTGCACGTGTCATGGCAACTTAATAAGTCTAGTGAACTAGATGATCAAGCCATGTAATCATGCACATTTCACATATCATCAACATATAACACATTTCAATTCATCTCAAGATGTTACATAGCATTTCATAGCATATCATTACATCGCATACATTGTTACATCACGCACATCATCATATACCATTGCATATCGTATATCATTACAACATTGCATATCATTTATCATCTCATATCATATATCATTTCATAATAACTCAAAACATTTCATATCATATCATAACGTCACATATCTTTGGGGTAGCATTTCAGGCTTCAATATGCATATACATAGCCCATATCACCTCCCGTATAATCCCAAAAAACCATAAGCAACCAAGATATCATTAGGGGAAGTTATTATATGAAAACTATGTTTTTGTTAAACCCTCAGCGTGTCAAAGTAATGTATCTTACCTGATGACGAGAACAACGATCAATAAGTAATTTTAAAGTGTCTTGTATGTGTTCCCGACTACCTATAATCATTAAATGATTATTAACAATCTAATCACCTTCTTACTTATGATCATAACCAAGCTTTAAATACTTGACCCATGTCAATGCTTGATTCAACAAAGATCCGACTATTAGATTAGAGTTCACTAAACTCGACAAAACTTGACCTTTGCTCACTATATTAACCATTTGAACACTTTTAGTCATTCATCTTTAAGTGATATTACCATTTGAAAATAGACTCTCCCACGATTTCGTGGATAGCTTATTCGTCAAAAACGGAGTTACGGTTCAAAAGTTATGGTCGTTTAAGAATGTTAACAAAAACCAGTCCCTAACGGGAGTTACGAATATTTGTAACGGGAGTTACGCACCTAACAGGAGTTATGAAAATTTGTAACGGGAGTTACAGTGGAGGCGTTATCGCAATTACCCAGCTAACGGGAGTTACGACGACCAGTCGTGAAAAACAACCCTAAAACCTAACCAAACACATCCCAAACGACTTTAACACATCTCCAGGTCTTATGAACATCAAATATACTTAAAATAAGACCAAAATCACTCATTGAAAATACCAATTAATCCTTGAATCATTTACCACATAAATCAATCATTGAATCACCCAAATAACATGAAATCGGTAACCGTTTAATCAATTAACCCAACCCAAACCCCATGGCCTGCATTGAATACTCATCTATGACTCATAAGATCAGATTTCAAGGAGAATATTACCTATATTACCTATAGAAGACTTAGGGGATTCAAGATCATAACAAAACTCGATTGAAACGGCACGAAACGATGAGATCTTGAAAGAAACTTGCAAGGAGAGGGAGGGAGGATCGGCTGGGGTATTTCTCACGTATGTCCTGAAGTTGTGACAATTAGGGATACCTAAGTGCACCTTAAGCCTTGGCCATCAACTCCTAATCTTACACTTAGGGCCCCTTAACTTCTAAACTTGACTTTCTTAGCTTAATTCACCTTCCGGGAGACTTAACGATCTAACAAGCACTTAACTTTCATAACGTTGCTTTAATTAATTTCATTATACATCATATTAATCATTTCACATAAAACACATAAGAATTTAATCTCATAATCATAGGGCATATAAACTTAACGAACCTAATGTTGACTACCGGTCAAGCCAATAAGTCAAACTCGAAAAGTTTGGGATGTTACACTTTTTATCATCATCTTCATCAAAAAGCCCTAATTTCAATCACCTCAAAAGGAAAATTGAAAAAAGAACACCTTTAACTTCTTAGTTCCAATCTTCTGATTCATACCTTTTTTTCCATCTACAATTTCAAAATCTTCTTATATATCCCCCATGATTCTTCCATCTACAATTTCAACAAAATATTTAGAAAACATAAAAGTATAAAGACCAAGTACATAGAAAACTAAGTCTTCCATCTACAATTCAAAATAAAAGAAGATAAAAACCAACAACACCTACAATTTCGATCTCCATAAGGGGGAGAGACCCCGGTGTGTGGTGGTGGTGGGAGGGGGGTGGGGGGGGGGTTAATTATTTGGTTGGTTTACCATGAAATGCATGGGGGGCTTTTAGGTGGTGGATGCAATTTGATGAAGAAGAAGGTGAAATAAATCCTCAAGACCTGTAACCAAAAAAGGAAATAGAACAATCAATAAACCAACAAAGATTACAATTAATTGTATAAAAATTCTTTATAAACTGCATTGAGTTATCACATAAAATGTTACGATAACTTGTACTAGGTATCTGACCCATTTAGTTGCATATAAACAGACTTGGTTATCCCCAAATTCTATTCACCTGGCAACATAAAGCTTGATGACGAATGCTCATCATAGCTTCCAACCACAAACCTAAACCATCCAATGCAGCTCAACCCCATACTCTAACCTCCTTATGTTAAGACTAATATTTATATCCCATTCCATTCTCTTTCTCTTTCTAACTATAATTATTTACAATCCCAATCCCAATATCTGTATCACTTATGCATCAGACCTTGTACTCTTTACATTCTATATGCAATCTACAACCTTTCACAAGAATTTACATAATTCATCATATACTCATTTGGCTCAGATATATTCAAGTATGAGCAATGATTCAACATGGCTGCATCAAATGATTCAACATATAATTCAAGTTTCTTTGATCGAAACACATCACCATAGCCAATAAAATGGGACGTTTATTGTCAGTGGGCTATATGTCGGCCCACTGATAATAAACAAAACTTAGAATACCTAATCAATTATCATCAACTTTCAAGTATTCAAGGAGCAAGAAAATGTAATCGGATCCATTTGACACCAAGGAATCAATCACAAAATATTGAAACTTGAAAAGTGACAACCATCGTATATAAGCATTCAAAGTTGTATAAATCGCTTAAATGTAACACCCCGACTAAGGCGGAAACACGAGATGCCACAGAACGACATGGTACAAAGGATTCAAATATAAAACATCAACACAAGTTTTCAAATGACATTCAAACCCAGAAGATTACAAGTTCAAGATGACGTCTAAATCCATTACATAACCAAATTCATAATTGAAAAGATCAAATGTTTGCAATACTTGTCCAACCAAACAAGCATTATAGAGTCCAAAAGGCGGTCCAAGCTACGCACCTAAAGCTTTAACCTGAAAAGCATGAAGAAGAAGAAGTGTCAACTACGAGAGTTGAGTGAGTTCATAGGTTTTAGCTAGCAATATATATTTTCCATCCATAACTAAGATAATAAGTCATAAAACTTTTGAATAATCATTTCCAAAACGTATGTTCAAATCATAATATCCAAATCATAATAACATCAATTTCGTTTAGCCACGAGGGCATAATTCAATATCAAACTCATTTGGCCACTAGGGCATAATATGAATAAATTTTGATGAGCAAATGCTTGAGCCACTACTACTACCATTTTTTTTTCAAGTCCCGTAATAAAATTAATTGGAATAGTAGCACAAGCTGTCAATCAAGTGCTTTAAATATGAAATAGGGTCGTGCCATGGAGACGACCACTTAAAGTAAGGTAGCTAGAACACCCTATGGTCGGACTAGAAGTGAGAGTCGTCACAAAGGCAACTAACCTTCTACCGTTACACTATGGGTGGGTGGACGAATCCTAGTTGTGCAACTCTCTAACTACAGGCCTCCACTTTCGGAGTAAATAGTAGTGTACCGAAAGAAAACGGGTTGACAGAATTCAAGCTCATCATAAAACATTTATCACATTGAACATACGAAACAATTTTATTTCATAATCTTATTATCAAAAATCATTATATATATGTGTATATAAAAGAAATTTCATTTATATATCATGTTTTTCACCCCGATAGTTAAACACATAAATTAGTTTGAAAGGGGGCTATGACTCACTTGATTTGAGAGTGAAAGAGGGCTAATCAAAAGTGAGATCTTCGGCTAGTGGTGTCTTTCCTCAAGCAAGCCTAAACCATGGTATTCGAAATATGCACAACGTAAGTGTGTGTTGCATGACTAGTAAACTAGATCATGAGATGTATGCTAGTAGACTTGCCCAACTTTGGTTGTTGTTTAATTATGGAATTGAAGTACATTATGTTGTTCACCTCATTTGGTTGGAAGACATTTGGTAGTAAAGGTCATTCATACGATTTTGTTCGGTTACTGGAATTTCGGTAGTTTAACTTTGTTTTATATATATTTTCCATTGCATACTTTGTTTAATAACCATATTTGACACTTTTGTTCTTATAATATTAATGTTGATATATCTTACTGATTTATAATTATTTATTTAATTTAATATTATTTAATTAATTATTTACTTATTTTATTTATTTATTAATTAAATAATTCCTTATAATTATTTTTAAGTCCTTAAATTATCTCTAAAATTCATAGATAATTATAGATGGATTATCTACTGATTTCCAAGCCTTTTTATTTGTAACATTGTGATTCTTATATTTATTTGTGCCTTATTTCTATTTATTTAATAATAATGATTAATTAGTGACTTTTACTTAATAATTTACTTTTAAATTGTATAGTTCTTGTTCCCTTGCTTGTAATTATTTTTCCCCAATAGGTTTTGGTCACTTTTATCATTGGTTAAGTAGCTTTGATCAGATTCATTGTTTATTTAATTTATTAATTAATTTATATATCTTTTAATTACCATTTTAATTCATTAAATCATAAAAATTCTTACAAATCACCACAAGCGTTTTAGTCCAAAACTTCCAGGCCTTTTAGGCAACTTCTATCAATATAAATTTGTATCAATTCAAACTCTCTTGTGTCTTGCTTAAATTGAGGACTTTTCAGTTAAAAAAAATCGTTTATCGAAATAGTGATTTTAGCCTCATTTCTTAGGCTATTAAGATACTTCAAAATGGATTTTCATTCTAAATTCAATATTCACAGTAAGTTCATCATAATTTGGTGGTTCAAGTCGTGATGGTGGTGGTGGTGTGATATGTGCAATTTAGTGCTTTCGGTTAGTGATTATTTGACCCGAAAAGACGATTTTTGAGCTTATTCTTGCCATGCATCAAATGACTTGAGTTTTATACTTTTGATATGTCATATTTCCAGTATGTTCATCATATTTTCATGGTCATAAAGTTATGGTGCATGTGTGTGCTCAAAATGCACTTTTACAAGCTTTCGGTTTACGATTTCAAGCATATTTTAACTTGTTTTGATCCAAGCTTTATATATTTGATATTTTGTGAATTTTTCCGGAATATTTGCATGACTTTTAACATATTTTTCAGTTGATACAAGTCTCTAACCATCTCATAATCCAAACAACAATCCAACCTTCTTAAATCTAGCATGCATGCACTTGAATCAATACTTTTTAACATAAATCTTTATCCATCAAAAAAATCCATCAACATAAGAACAAATTTTTTTGAAAAATCCCAGAAATATATTCATCAAAATATGTAAAAATTTCATCACCTTTCAAAGGAAAAATCACTTTAAAAGCTAGTTAATATAGAACAACACTTTTAGGTCTTAAACTAGTTAAATCCTTGGATCTTTCTTCATGGATTCAACATGCATGAGCATGGAAAGAAAGATCCTATCAACTTTGCCCTCATCAAGTGTATATTCAAAAGAAAACATAAGGAAAACATGAACTTTTGATAAAACCTTTTTGATAAGAACAAGAACAAGATTAAACTAGTAAGGAGATGAAGATATATACCCTTGAAGAACACTTTTTGAAGATGAAATGGTGCAGATTTTCGTGACCTATATAGCCTCCAACAATCCTTATTCAAGCCTTAATACAACCCTTAAACTATGCTTGAATCAACCCTTTATTAATCTAGCCTAAACCCTTATTATTAGTATAAGTTTAAGTTGGATTTTTGCCTTGTTCTTGCTCCCTTGTTGGCTGCTGATTTTGAGAGAGAAAGGAAGAGAATGGAAGAGTTTTTCTTGGGAGAAAATGATGTATGTGAAGTGTGTGTGAAAGGTGGAAGTTCCAAGAAAAAGAGTGTGCATGTATATTTCAAAATGGATGATGTATGTGTGTGTGATGGGGGGGGGGGGGGGACGGCCACAAAGGGGTATTCAAGGGGTTTTCCCTATTTTTTTTTTTTTAAAGTTGTAAGTTTATTTTATATAAGTGTATAAGTGTATGTATATATTTTGTAAGAGTATTATGTGTTTATTAGCAATGTTAAGTGACCATTTACTCTAGTATATGCATGTATGTATGTCGTGTATATATATGTATGTGTATGTACATTTTTGTGTTTTAAATTTGTTACATGGCTTATTAGTTGCATTCTTGTATTTATTTTAAGCATATATATACACTTATAGATTTTTAAACACTTTTATATGCTTTATGAGCTATACATATTTTTAACTTATTCATGACATTTTTATGACCAAATATTATTAAGTTGGGTTGATGATACAATTTGTTGGACATTTATAAGGATTTTTAATTGTTATCTCAACTTGTGAGACTCGCTTTATTAATTATAACTTGATTTGAACATTAAAATTTTTGTTCAATCTTATTTTATTAAATTGAATTTAAAATTAATCAATAGCTTTAGATTACTAATTTAAGGGCATTATCTACTAACTTCAAGTATAACTATGGTTTGCGGGAACATAGACAACCTAACTAGCACGTATATAATATTAAGAAGTATGGTTATTACATCCTTACCCCCTTAGAAGAATTCCATCCCGGAATTTGAGTTTGCTTGGGGAGTAAGTGCGGATATTTCTCACGTATGAAGTCCTCACGTTCCCATGTAAATTCAGGTCCGCGTTTCGTATCCCATCTAACTTTAACGATAGGGATCTTGCTCCTCTTAAGGCGTTTCTCATCGCGGTCAAGAACTTTTATTGGCTCCTCGCGAAACTGGATCTTATCTTTCACTCATAGTTCCTCGAGTGGAACTACTTTCGAATCATCCGCCACGCATTTCTTCAAATTTGACACATGAAAAGTGTCATGAACATCCCCTAATTCTTGGGGTAACTTCAATTTATAGGCTACGGGGCCTATCCTAGCCACAATTTCAAATGGTCCAATGTATCGAGGACTCAACTTTCCTCTTTTACCGAATCTCACGGTTCCTTTCCATGGCGACACCTTTAAGAGCACTTTGTCGCCAACTTCAAATTCTAGGGGCTTCCTTCTTTGATCCGCATAACTCTTTTGCCGATCTCTGGCGGCTTTAAGCTTTTCTTTAATGATAGCTACCTTGTCCGTTGTTTCTTGGACAAAATCAACGGTAGCTAGACTTCTTTCGCCCGTCTCTATCCAACACATAGGAGATCTACACTTGCGTCCATATAAAGCTTCAAACGGTGCACATTGTATGCTAGAGTGGTAGCTATTATTGTAAGTAAATTCAGCATAAGGCAAGTGCTCATCCCAACTTCCACTAAATTCTAATGCACAAGCTCTTAACATATCCTCCAACGTTTGTATTGTTTGCTCACTTTGTCCATCTGTTTGAGGGTGGTAAGCCGTGCTTAATGCTAGTGTTGTGCCCATTGCCTCTTGCACATGACCCCAAAAACGTGAGGTAAATCTACCATCCCGATCGGATATTATGGACAAAGGCACGCCATGTAGTGTTACAATCTTCTCGACGTACAAGCGAGCTAGACGCTCGGTGTTCCAATCTTCTTTGATAGGAATGAAATGGGCTGATTTCGTAAGACGATCAACAATCACCCATATAGCATCATGACCTTTCTTTGTTCGAGGCAATTTCGTCACTAGGTCCATTGCTATTTGCTCCCACTTCCATTCGGGAATCTCTGGCTGCTTTAAAAGACCAGATGGCTTTTGGTGCTCAGCTTTGACCATCGCACAAGTCATGCATCGGCTCACATACCGCGCTACATCCCCTTTCATTCCAGGCCACCAAAAATCCCTTCTTAGGCCTTGATACATCTTATCCGCGCCCGGATGAATTGAATACTTCGTATTGTGAGCCTCGTTCATAAGTACATCTCTTAAACCATTCACTTTCGGTACCGAAGCTCTTCCCTTGAAGTATAAGATACCTTCATCATCCTTGTCAAACCTCATTCCCATACCACACAATGCTTCATCCTTAATGTTCTTCCCTTCAAAGGCCTTTGCTTGGTCTTCTAATAAACGATCTCTTAGAGACATTCTTACTTGTAAGTGGCTAATTCTTGCCCTTGGCACCTTAGTATTCACCTTCCTACTAAGTGCATTGGCAACGACGTTTGCCTTCCCCGGATGGTACTTGATTTCACATTCATAGTCATTTAGCAATTCCATCCATCTCCTTTGCCTCATGTTCAACATCTTTTGATCAAAGATGTGTTGCAAGCTTTTGTGGTCGGTGAATATGGTGCATTTAGTGCCATAGAGATAATGTCGCCATATCTTCAAGGCGAATACCACGGCTCCCAACTCCAAATCGTGTGTCAAATAGTTTTTCTCATGTGGCTTCAATTGTCTAGACGCGTACGCAATGACCTTGTCTCTTTGCATAAGCACACATCCAAGTCCTTTATTCAACGCATCACAATATACTACAAATCCTTCCATTCCATCCGGCAAGGCTAGTATTGGAGCTTCACACAACATGTTCTTAAGCGTTTGAAACGCTTGCTCTTGTTCTTCACCCCATTCGAACTCTCTCGACTTTTGGGTCAATTGGGTCAAAGGCACCGTAATCTTAGAGAATCCTTGGATGAACCTCCTATAATAGCCCGCCAAACCTAGGAAGCTACGCACTTCCGTTGGCATTTTGGGTGTCTCCCATTTCTTGATCGCTTCTATCTTGGCCAGATCTACATGGATTCCTTCTTCGTTCACAATGTGTCCAAGAAATTGGACTTGTCGGAGCCAAAATTCACACTTAGAAAACTTAGCGTATAGCTTTTCATCTCTAAGTAGTTGCAAGATTATTCTCAGATGTTTCTCATGTTCATCCTTACTTCTAGAGTATATCAGAATGTCATCAATGAATACTATCACGAATTTGTCCAAGTATGGCCTACAAATTCAGTTCATTAGATCCATGAAAACAGCAGGCGCATTTGTGAGACCAAATGGCATCACCAGAAACTCGTAATGCCCATAGCGCGTTCTAAAAGCCGTTTTAGGTACATCCTCTTCTCGTACCCTCAACTGATGATAGCCGGATCTAAGATCGATTTTCGAGAAATGCGACGCTCCTTGAAGTTGATCGAACAAATCGTCTATTCGTGGCAGCGGATACCTATTCTTGATCGTCAGCTTATTCAACTCCCTATAATCTATGCACATCCTCAAAGATCCATCCTTCTTCTTGACAAAAAGAATTGGAGCACCCCATGGCGAAGAACTAGGTTGGATTAAACCTTTATCAAGCAATTCTTGCAATTGCTCAGAAAGTTCTCGCATTTCGGAGGGCGCTAACCTGTACGGTGCTTTAGCTACGGGGGCTGCCCCGGGAACTAAATCAATCGTAAACTCCACCTGCCTCGTGGGTGGAAGTCCAGGTAGTTCGTCAGGGAACACATCTAGAAAGTCCCTAACCACCATGACCTTATGAGGGTCCTTACTTTTTACTTGCTTATCCACTACTTGTGCCAAGTATGTGTGATATTCTTTACGTAAATATTTCCTTACTTTCATAGATGACACTATCTTGGGTTGGACTCCCGCCTTATGGCCTTGTATTATAAGCACTTCATCATTATCTAAGGGAATTTTAATGACCTTTTCATGGCAAAGTATTTCAGCACGCATCTTAGACAACCAATCCATTCCTATCTCAATGGGGATCAAGTCTATACTATAATCTTTCTTGTCTAAAGTTAACATACAATCAAAAATAATTTCCTTAGTCCTATACTCGTTTCCATTAGCATATTCGATATAGTAAGTTTCATCAAGCTCACTAGATTTCTTACCAATCATTTCCTTAAATTCAAAAGAAACAAAACTTCTTTCGGCTCCAGAATCAAATAGCATAGAGGCATAAACATTATTTAATGGAAACGTACCTACGATGACATTTGGGTCATCACGTGCCTCATTCGCACCCATTGCATACACGCGTCCTCTAGCTTGACCTCCTTGATTCCCACGGTTCTGATTTGCATTGATTCCTTGATTCCCATTGTTTGCTTGATTTCCTCCATTACCTCGGTTCACTTGAATCCCATTATTGCCTCGGTTTGCTTGGTTCCCACGATTTCCAACATTTCTAAGATTGCCACGGTTGTTGTTTGCATTTCCTCGTCCTCCTTGAGCTCTCCCCAACCTAGGACATGTGTTTCTCCAATGCTCCGTGCTTCCACATTCATGACAAGTTCCCCGGTTTCCTCCAACTCTTGTTCCTCTATGGCAAGTAGCAGCAAGGTGTCCGAATGAGTGGCAAATCGAGCATTGCCTACATTCCCCCTGATGGGTGTTGCCACATCGGTTACATCTTTGTGCCGCACCATCGGTGATTCGATAATTCCTTACAACCTTTTGCCTTTTATCAGGCCCATTCCCCTTACGATCACCAAATCGGCTTCCTCCTCCTTGCCTTGAACTTGACTCGCCTCGCGAGTATTTCCCTGTCCTAACCAGGTCATTAACCAATCTTGTTGACAAACTTATCGCTTCTTCCAGTGTGGTGGGGTTTGCTGCCGTGACCATCAATCTTACTTCCGGTACCAATCCGTAAATAAACCTCTCAACCTTCTTAGCCTCAGTAGTCACCATTTCAGGCACCAGCACACACAACTCGTGGAAACGAATTGCATATGTCTCTAACTCCATTCCCTTCATAGCATGATTCCAGAATTCTATCTCCAACTTTTGCACGGCTGGCCTAGGACAATACTCCCGCTTCATCTCTTCCTTGAGCTGCTCCCAAGTCAAGGCATTCATCACGGCTTGACCCCTCGTAGTGACTTGGAGGTTCCACCAAGCGAGTGCCCTTCCTTGGAGCTTGCTAGCAGCAAACTTGACATGGTCGACCGGTGCACAATCAATGATGTTCAAGATGGCCTCCATGCTCTGGAACCATGTGAGCAAACCAACTGGACCTTCCGTCCCATAGAATTCTTTGGGGTTGCACGAAGTGAAGGTCTTGTAAGCATTTCGATCATTCACATTACCTCCTCCATCTTGTCTTCGGGCCGTGTTAAGGGTGGCGGTTACACTCTCCGCAATTCGAGTAGCAATGGTCGGCATAACGGAGTTGATTTGTTGAGAAATGAGGTCGGCTAGCTCGGATCTCCTTTGGGCCTCTTCCTCCTGGTGCCTAGCCTCAGCGTTTGTTTCTTCGATTGTCCTTCGTGGTGCCATGTCTCTACAAAGGAGAACATAGTTTAGTCATTTGTATATAGGATTATATAGCATAGACCTGACTCACAACTTTCAATCTCACACGTGTTCGTTTAAGTTACTTAGTGTAATAAGGCCACGTTTGTATGCATAGGTGTACATATATATTTCTAAATTCATTTTCCTTCCTTTAATCACAACCTACTTATCACTATAAATTACAAATGGTTGGGTAAGCTTAAAGCATGTCAATCTTGTTTTTGGGCCTTTTGACAGATTTTTCCAGAATCTGTGTACGAACTTGGAGCTCGAAAATGTGACCCAAGATGGACGAACTGGGAAAAACTCATAAAATATAAAATGTAGCCCATGAGTTAGGTTTCACCTCCAACTGGAATCAGGTCAAAAGACTAAACAGAACTCCAGATATGGCCGTTCTACCAAAAGTGGTCAGAACTGATTTCCTGGTGTAACTTTCACTTTGTAACAAGTATAACCATAACACATATAGATTAACACATCATATAATAGCAAAAAGGCATCAAGCTTCCATTCCAATGAGCCAATATCAGTTTGCACAATTGCCATAAGCCAACAAACATGTGATCATAGTCACACAATCACAAACAAGTTCAAGGAAATCATAACAAAGTACAAATAATTGTCTACCGAATAAGTTCACGAACAAAACATCCTTAGGGTCATTTCCTAAGCACAAGAACTACCACAATGGTACACACCGCTGCAAGTATACATCCCATCATGAATATCACTTCATAAATCCGGTGCACTCCATCTATTGCCATGCCGGTATCTTCTCCCATTCGCCTCATTGCTCCGAAGGTTCTTTCCATCATGACTTCTTGATGCCAAACCCTCACTTGGGCATCCCTTAGTCCACCGGCTATATCCCACACTCGTTCCCTTTCCTCCCGAGTCATACCCATGGGAGGTGGAGGGGGTATTCCATAAACGGGACGATGGGGGTTTTCTCCTAGTCTTGGCCCAAGATGATAAGGATGATCGCGAGGGAGGCGTGGATGGAAGTATGGGTCGTGAGCTGGGAAGCGTCCATCGCTTACATTCATGGCCGCATTTTGTCTCGGCGGTGTGGGAGCTTTAGGGGCTGATGGTGGCCGTGGTGGAGTAGGCAAACGACGTACCGGTTGGCTAGAAGCAACGCTTCTAGCACCACCACCATTTGATGGGTCTTCCGTGGGCTCGGACTCCTCCTCCTCCTCTCGTTGTGGGGGCTGTTGGGAGTCCATCGTGGGCTCCGTCTCCTTGCTTTCTTCTTGTTCTTGTCGCCTCTCCCTGACCATGTCCACGAATGCATAAATGTCCCTTACTTGATTGGAGTTTCTTGAGGCTTCACTCCTTTGCGACATGATATTCCTACACAAGTCACATAAAGCATAAGATGACGACTCCACTTGACGCTTAGACGACCATTTACGACCGACTTGACCATTGACGACCCATGTGACCCTTTGCGGACAGCAAGACGACTTGACGGACCACGAGACGACCTTAATCATTTGACCACAACCAACCAATTCGACCTACGACTCACAAGCTTGACAACCGAACAACCTTATGAATATCCACCACCGACGTACCCAACAATAATTAGTAAGACTATCAACGACCAACTCGACACTCATGACTCACACGACCATTTAGAATCAACGAAATGACTAGAATTTAACTTGTGCATTATGTCTAAATAGGCAAAGTAATGCTAGCCAAGTGGGGGTATTAACTAAGGGTTCTAATAAGTAGTGCAAACATTGGATTTGGTTATGTATCTTTTGCACCAAGAATCGTTTTAAAGCTTTATTTTCAAAGGACTCCTTTTTGAATATTCCTTAAACAACCATTTTGATCATTCCATATTAAATTTTTAATTAGGCATAGTTGATCAGGCTATGCATAAGTAAAACAAGAATACTTTATGATCAACTCAATTGTTTAAGAAATATTCGACTCGTTTTGAAAATACGTAGGTTATAGCAAAAATTCTCTATAACCTTGGCTCTTGATACCATTTTTCTGTAACATCCCGACTAAGGCGGAAACACGAGATGCCACACAACGACATGGTACAAAAGATTCAAATATAAAACATCAACACAAGTTTTCAAATGACATTCAAACCCAGAAGATTACAAGTTCAAGATGACGTCTAAATCCATTACATAACCAAATTCATAATTGAAAAGATCAAATGTTTGCAATACTTGTCCAACCAAACAAGCATTATAGAGTCCAAAAGGCGGTGCAAGCTACGCACCTAAAGCTTTAACCTGAAAAGCATGAAGAAGAAGAAGTGTCAACTACGAGAGTTGAGTGAGTTCATAGGTTTTAGCTAGCAATATATATTTTCCATCCATAACTAAGATAATAAGTCATAAAACTTTTGAATAATCATTTCCAAAACTTATGTTCAAATCATAATATCCAAATCATAATAACATCAATTTCGTTTAGCCACGAGGGCATAATTCAATATCAAACTCATTTGGCCAATAGGACATAATATGAATAAATTTTGATGAGCAAATGCTTGAGCCACTACTACTACCATTTTTTTTTCAAGTCCCGTAATAAAATTAATTGGAATAGTAGCACAAGCTGTCAATCAAGTGCTTTAAATATGAAATAGGGTCGTGCCATGGAGACGACCACTTAAAGTAAGGTAGCTAGAACACCCTATGGTCGGACTAGAAGTGAGAGTCGTCACAAAGGCAACTAACCTTCTACCGTTACACTATGGGTGGGTGGACGAATCCTAGTTGCGCAACTCTCTAACTACAGGCCTCCACTTTCGGAGTAAATAGTAGTGTACCGAAAGAAAACGAGTTGACAGAACTCAAGCTCATCATAAAACATTTATCACATTGAACATACGAAACAATTTTATTTCATAATCATATTATCAAAAATCATTATATATATGTGTATATAAAAGCAATTTCATTTATATATCATGCTTTTCACCCCGACAGTTAAACACATAAATTAGTTTGAAAAGGGGCTATGACTCACTTCATTTGAGAGTGAAAGAGGGCTGATCAAAAGTGAGATCTTCGGCTAGTGGTGTCTTTCCTCAAGCAAGCCTAAACTATGGTATTCGAAATATGCACAACGTAAGTGTGTGTTGCATGACTAGTAAACTAGATAATGAGATGTATGCTAGTAGACTTGCCCAACTTTGGTTGTTGTTTAATTATGGAATTGAAGTACATTATGTTGTTCACCTCATTTGGTTGGAAGACATTTGGTAGTAAAGGTCATTCATACGATTTTGTTCGGTTACTGGAATTTCGGTAGTTTAACTTTGTTTTATATATATTTTCCATTGCATACTTTGTTTAATAACCATATTTGACACTTGTATTCTTATAATATTAATGTTGATATATCTTACTGATTTATAATTATTTATTTAAATTAATATTATTTAATTAATTATTTACTTATTTTATTGATTTATTAATTAAATAATTCCTTATAATTATTTTTAAGTCCTTAAATTATCTCTAAAATTCATAGATAATTATAGATGGATTATCTACTTATTTCCAAGCCTTTTTATTTGTAACATTGTGATTCTTATATTTATTTGTGCCTTATTTCCATTTATTTAATAAAAATGATTAATTAGTGACTTTTACTTAATAATTTACTTTTAAATTGTATAGTTCTTGTTCCCTTGCTTGTAATTATTTTTCCCCAGTAGGTTTTGGTCACTTTTATCATTGGTTAAGTAGCTTTGATCAGCTTCATGGTTTATATAATTTATTAATTAATTTATATATCTTTTAATTACCATTTTAATTCATTAAATCATAGAAATTCTTACAAATCACCACAAGCGTTTTAGTCCAAAAATTCCAGGCCTTTTAGGCAAATTCTATCAATATAAATTTGTATCAATTCAACCTCTCTTGTGTCTTGCTTAAATTGAGGACTTTTCGGTTAAAAAAAATCGTTTACCGAAATAGTGATTTTAGCCTCATTTCTTAGGCTATTAAGGTACTTCAAAATGGATTTTCATTCTAAATTCAATATTCACAATAAGTTCATCATATTTTTTGTGGTTCAAGTCGTGATGGTGGTGGTGGTGTGATATGTGCAATTTAGTGCTTTCGGTTAGTGATTATTTGACCCGAAAAGGCGATTTTTGAGCTTATTCTTGCCATGCATCAAATGACTTGAGTTTTATACTTTTGATATGTCATATTTTCCAGTATGTTCATCATATTTTCATGGTCATAAAGTTATGGTGCATGTGTGTGCTCAAAATGCATTTTTACAAGCTTTCGGTTTACGATTTCAAGCATATTTTAACTTGTTTTGATCCAAGCTTTATATATTTGATATTTTTTGAATTTTTCCAGAATATTTGCATGACTTTTAACATATTTTTCAGTTGATACAAGTCTCTAACCATCTCATAATCCAAACAATAATCCAACCTTCTTAAATCTAGCATGCATGCACTTGAATCAATACTTTTTAACATAAATCTTTATCCATCAAAAAAATCCATCAACATAATAACATATTTTTTTGAAAAATCTCAGAAATATATTCATCAAAATATGTAAAAATATCATCACCTTTCAAAGGAAAAATCACTTTAAAAGCTAGTTAATATAGAACAACACTTTTAGGTCTTAAACTAGTTAAATCCTTGGATCTTTCTTCATGGATTCAACATGCATGAGCATGGAAAGAAAGATCCTATCAACTTTGCGCTCATCAAGTGTATATTCAAAAGAAAACATAAGGAAAACATGAACTTTTGATAAAACCTTTTTAATAAGAACAAGAACAAAATTAAACTAGTAAGGAGATGAAGATATATACCCTTGAAGAACACTTTTTGAAGATGAAATGGTGCAGATTTTCGTGACCTATATAGCCTCCAACAATCCTTATTCAAGCCTTAATACAACCCTTAAACTATGCTTGAATCAACCCTTTATTAATCTAGCCTAAACCCTTATTATTAGTATAAGTTTAAGTTGGATTTTTGCCTTGTTCTTGCTCCCTTGTTGGCTGCCGATTTTGAGAGAGAAAGGAAGAGAATGGAAGAGTTTTTCTTGGGAGAAAATGATGTATTTGAAGTGTGTGTGAAAGGTGGAAGTTCCAAGACAAAGAGTGTGCATGTATATTTCAAAATGGATGATGTATGTGTGTGTGAGGGGGGGGGGACGGCCACAAAGGGGTATTCAAGGGGTTTTCCCTATTTATTTTTTTTAAAAAAGTTGTAAGTTTATTTTATATAAGTGTATAAGTGTATGTATATATTTTGTAAGAGTATTATATGTTTATTAGCAATGTTAAGTGGCTATTTACTCTAGTATATGCATGTATGTATGTCGTGTATATATATGTATGTGTATGTACATTTTTGTGTTTTAAATTTGTTACATGGCTTATTAGTTGCATTCTTGTATTTATTTTAAGCATATATATACACTTATAGATTTTTAAACACTTTTATATGCTTTATGAGCTATACATATTTTTAACTTATTCATGACATTTTTATGACCAAATATTATTTAGTTGGGTTGATGATACAATTTGTTGGACATTTATAAGGATTTTTAATTGTTATCTCAACTTGTGAGACTCGCTTTATTAATTATAACTTGATTTGAACATTAAAGTTTTTGTTCAATCTTATTTTATTAAATTGAATTTAAAATTAATCAATAGCTTTAGATTACTAATTTAAGGGCATTATCTACTAACTTCAAGTATAACTATGGCTTGCGGGAACATAGACAACCTAACTAGCACGTATATAATATTAAGAAGTAGGGTTGTTACATTAAACCCTTAACTTTATTTGTATTCAAATACATCATGGTAGCTATTCTAACATATTCAAATTACCATTTCATCCATTTGGACTCAAAACACAATAGACTTTATCTACTAATTCAAAACACCATTTCTAAAACATAAGTGTTGATGACACCACTATGTAGCTCGAACAAGGTATACCTTTCAATCATCATTTCCTGTCCCAAAAGCAAATTGTGCATAAATCTTAAGATCCATGTGTTGTCGCTCATAGCAAGATCCTGCAATGGCAACCCCATTAATGTCATAGCTGCACCAAACTTTAGCCATGTTTTCTCCTAGCGAAATCTAATAAATCAACAAAATTTAAGTGCAAAAATGGTGATCCATTTTGATCAAATACATATCTTTAAACATACATCATATCACCTTCAAACAGGTAATCAAAATTTTGAACAATTGATTACAAATAACTAAGATCATATATAAAAATTAATTACAAATAACTAAAAAACAAATTTTAATAATAAATATCTGGAAAAACATATAGGACTAACAAAAAATTTTCAAAATATCTAGTATTTTTTGAAGAAATCCATATTTTTAAATTAACGACTTGAGATCAAAATAAGTAAACTATGTATACATACATAAATAAAAGATGATTAAAAATCCTAATCAAATCTTTATTTTGAAACCCTAATATAAAAATCATAAATCACTAAAGCAAAAACTTACCAATAAGTTCCTTTTTTGATAGATCAATGGATCGATGATGAGAAATTCACACCAAAAAAATAAGAAGCTGATGATGATGATTATGAACAGATGATAATGATGAATCGATGTTGATCGTCAGCCGTTGAGATTATTTACCAGTTTGAGATGAATCCGTGATAGTTTTTCATGGAAATAGAGATTTGGAGATTTGATTTCGGACTCAGTGAGAGAGAAATAAAGAGGTCTAGTTTTCTTTTTTTCTTTTTTTTTTAATATAGATCTGATATAGATAGATAGATACTTCCTTGAGAAGCTTTTATCTATCCCCACACACACTTGAAACACCATAAAATACCTACAAATTTCATCATCCATGACATCAGAAATCATACGTGGCATAGCTAAAAAACTTACAACAAGGCTTTTCTTATGTCACGTTGTTTCTTCCTTTAGTAGTATAGGAAGATGTTAAAAAATTTAAATTAATAATTGAACAATGAAAATAGTTGTTAGTTTGGGTAGATATGAGTTGAAAAATTTTTGGAGAAAAGATTGTGCAAATTACTTCCTTTGCTATTGTGCAAAATTACTTCCTTTGCTGTGTGTAAAATTACAGGTTTGTGCAAAATTACTTCCTTAATTAGGATAATATAACATACGGAGTAAAAAATTAGAGGAGTGCTAGAAAGACAAATTTTTTACTAACAATATTATACAAACTGACGTGGATTCTAATGTGGCCCATCCACATCATTCCATATTATTAACTATGGTTAGAGCTTTTAGTTTTCTTTTACCAGTTAACTCAACCACCTACTTTTTATCTCCTAAAAACCAAAACATCCACCTCTTCCCTGATTCCCCTGAAACATATATGCATTCCAATATCTAATTAGAATAAGGATGCTTTCTGCCACACCCATCTTTATTTAATAATATTCGTTCACAAATGATACACCAATATCACAAATAATACTCCAACTAGTGTTTATCTTATAATTACATTCCTAAAATTTCATGTTTCTCGATTATTCACTCACACTTATGTATACACAATTCTGTTGCATATACGAATTCCGATCACTTTCATATGAAAGTGCAACAGATAAAGATAACAAAAAATTTCCGAAACAACAGAATTGCATGAAACTAAACGTTGCAGTGCCAATAAAAATCGGTGAAGTCGAAAAAGACGTGTAGAACAACCATACACAATTATTATCTGTTTATAGATCAAAACCCTTGATCCGTAATGTCAGAACCGTCCTGTGATCAGACCCGTTAATGAATTCTGTAATATATTACCTTTGATCTGAATATTTACAGATCAGGACCCCATGACATCTCATCTTCATTTAATGAGAAAGAAATAAAGAACTAAGTTATCCGATAATGAATAATGGAGAATAAGAAGATGGAAATTGATTCATGTTGATGAATCGGGTGTGTTAATCCTGATATATGAATAAGAGAGAAAAGATTAATTTTAATTTATTTAACCTAGATTAATTAACTTTGTTTAGGTAACATGGAATGACGTGGATTACCACATCAAAATCCACATAAGTTTGTAAAACTAATGTTTGTAAAAGGTTTGTCATTTTAGCATTCTTCAAAAAATTAATACTATAAAAGAGAGAAAAGATGGTATAGTATTTTTTTTTAAGACAATGAATAAACAAATAATAATAATAATAATAAAAATAGACACAGACAGACAGCAATATGTTTTAAAAATTGTGACGCCGACGGCCAACCAAATATGAATTTCTTCCATTTTTCCAAATATTTGTGCTTTTATTCTTCTTCCACACACACACAGAAAAGCTAGCCAGACACCTCTCATTCTCTATACTTTCTCTCTCTAGATAAAAAAAAAAAGCACAAGATTCAGGTAAACCCAATTCCTTCTTCTTCTTTGATCCTTTCAGTTGCTGTATTCTTTTTTTTTAATCTTTTCTGTAAGTTCAATTTTTGTTTAAAAAAGTGATTAATCTATTTTTACTGTTTTTACAATTCTGTTCTGTATGTATAGATAATTTATACATGTTTTGTATAAATTCAGCTGCTATTTGTCTTTCAATGTTTTTTGTTTTTGACTTTTATTGTTGACTTTTCATTTCCAATTTTCTTTTAACTTCATATATATATATATATTATATATATATAGTTTTTAATGATTCTTAATTATGTGGGGAAATTGGAATTTAGTTGCTTTTATGATTAAGATCTCAAACAACTTTTTTTTTCCTTAGTTTATATGTAAAAGTAATGATCTGTATACATACTTTATTGTTTTTGTTTTGTTTTGATTTATATAATTTTCAAGATGAGAGTAGGAGTTATAATTAACAAAGTGTTTATAAGATGATCTTGTAATGACAATGTAGATTGGTGCTGAAGAATGTCGGGCGGGGGGTTGCGTAAAGCTCTCGGAGCGATTAAGGATAGCACGACTGTCAATATAGCGAAAGTTAGCAGTGACTATAAGGTATCTATAAAAACCTCGCAACTTTTGATCATTACGTAATAAGAGCTGTTTCAATACGGATGTTATTAATTTTTCGTTATTGTTTGGATTCGTTAGGAATTGGATATAAATATTGTCAAGGCTACAAACCATGTTGAGCGTCCGGCAAAAGAAAAGCATATACGTGGTGAGTATATCGTGTATCTCTTGAAGGGTGTAGTTGCTATATTATTGTTTTACAAGTGAGACGTACTTCGGGTTCGTCCAATTTTGCAACTTTTTGTGGCAGCTATATTTGCAGCTATCTCGGCTACAAGACCTCGAGCTGATGTCGCATATTGCATACATGCTCTTGCAAGAAGATTGTCCAAGACACATAATTGGGCAGTATGTATTCATGCCATTAATATTTCTAGTGTCATTTAATGTCTTTGGATTTCAATGTTTCTCGATCTATTATGTTATATGATTGCATTACATACTATAAAAAGAGACTAAGAGAGAGGTTAGATTTCAATACAGATCTATGTTACTTACTGTAATATAATTGCTGTTATACCACCTTGTTTCGATATATTAACTACTGGCTTACTTAAATATTTTTGAGATACTCCAAAGTATCGGTCATTATTACTTTTACAAAGTATAAAGTTAGATAATTTATATAACTTACCTTGTCTGTTTTTTGAGAATGAAGTCCATTAAGTAAAAAGAGTAGTTAGTACTTTTTTTGGCAGTATATATTTTAAATTATCTACTGCAATCCTGATATATCATGGTAGTTGATCTACTGCGAGTCTCATCTGGTCAACTTTGTGGGCTATTGCCATGTACATGTTGACGTTGACCAAAAGTTGTTTTATCCAGGTTGCTTTAAAAACTTTAATTGTTATTCATCGTGCCTTGAGGGAGGTGGATCCCACATTTCAAGAGGAACTTGTTAACTATGGACGGAGTAGAAACCATGTGCTCAACTTGTCTTACTTTAAAGATGATTCTAGTCCAAATGGTACCTTCAAATATTTGTTGTCGTTAATCAATCTGTATGTGTCATTAAAGTTCCTGACAAAGTATCTTTTGATATATCGTTATAGCATGGGATTATTCTGGATGGGTTAGGACCTATGCACTGTATTTGGAAGAAAGGCTGGAGTGCTTTCGAGTCTTGAAATATGATGTTGAATCAGACAGATCAGTAAGATAATGGAGTAGTGTTCCTTGTATCTTTTTAGGTTTTTTTTTTTTAATAATTTATCCTTTCAATGGAAGTAAATGAACATTTTGTATTCAAATTTAAAATTATGTTTTTGTTTTTAAATTGTTTGGGTATTTATTTCCAATTGTGGGACTGTGCAGAGAACAAAAGATCTCGACACTTCTGAACTGCTTGTACAACTACCAGCTTTGCAGCAACTTCTGTTTCGTGTTTTAGGTTGTCAGGTATAATCTTTTGTTTTTATATATTCTGGGCAGTTCTTAGATCACAAAATTTGGCTCTTATCGATTCAAAAGTTGGATTATTGTTTAACGACCGTATCCTATTTACATTCTAACTTAGCATTGTGCCCGGTGCAGCCACAAGGAGCATCAGTTCATAACTTTGTGATTCAGCTGGCACTTTCTATGGTTAGTAATGGCTGTTAACAAAATCAGAATACTTGCATTTGTCTCTTTGATAGGTTCATGTCTTACTATATCTTATTGCTTCTTCAGGTTGCATCTGAAAGTATGAAAATATACACTGCAATTAGTGATGGATCAGTGAATTTGGTGGATAGGGTAACTATTAATCTTTAGCTAATGAAATCTTGAGCTTTGTCAATGATTATTTTTTATACAATAATATAAATGTTGCTCTCAAACAGTTCTTTGAGATGCAACGACATGATGCTCTTAAGGCCCTGGATATATATAGGAGGGCTGGGCAACAGGTAAATGTTATTCTTGAAAATTATATACATATTTTAATGGTCCTAGTAAAAGGTGGATAGGTCATGCTAACCTTTCAAGAACTTTTCAGGCTGAGAGATTGTCCGAATTTTATGAAGTATGTAAAAATATTGACATTGGACGTGGGGAGAGGTTCATTAAGATTGAGCAGGTATGCCTTCTTGTAAGGTTTTTAAGTTTTGGAAATTGCTAACTACAGCCCTTGGGGCTGTCGTTAGCGTGCATAAAAAATTGTACTTCTTATATCAAAAGTCCACCCTTGAATTTTACGATAAGAAGTACAACTAAGTATGCATCTTAAAGACAGACCATAGGGATGTGATTATCAACAGTACCAACTATTTGGGATATTCTCCTAAGATGCTTAATTTACTTTTCCAATTTTCCTTTCCATTAAAAAATATAGCCCCCATCTTCATTTCTACAAGCCATGGAAGAATATGTGAAAGAAGCTCCCCGTGCTTCAACTGTTCGTAAGGATCTGGTCGGTTTCTCTCTACTTGTTAGTTTCTTGATTTTCAAATTTGAAAAATTTGCTTAAATTTATGTTCTGATGAAGCAGGCAGTTGATGGAACACCAAAAGCAATTTTGGCCATAGAATACAAAAAAGATGCTGAGGTTCCAGAGAAGCCCACGGAATCTCCAACTCCTCCACCTCCTGCTGAGCCTGTGGCTGAACCAGTTCAAGTGGAGGCACCCGTTTCCAAACCACCTCCAGATTTACTTGTAAGTTGGTTGATAATTTTTATATCTCATAAATCCCATGTTCATGTTTGACAAAACACGTTATTACAAGTGGTTGACCATGTAGAATGTGTCAAACACCCTTCTAAACTGATTTAATAACGGATCTAACCAAATGATTTCTGACTTTGTGTTGCCAGGGTTTGGATGATCCTGTTACAGACGCCTCTGAATTTGATCAGAAGAATTCTATGGCGTTAGCAATTGTGCCTGTTGGTATGGAAAAACATCCTTTTTACTTTCAATGTCTCAATTTCTGGTTTATTGAAGGAAAATGACTTAAGCTAATAAAACATGGTAGATGTTCAAACAATTACTTATTTTGTCAATCTTGCTTACCTTGTATTTTTGATGGCTTTGGCAATTACAGTTGACCAACCATCTTCAACTGCCACAACTTCAGTTAATGGAACCTCAGGATGGGAGTTGGCCCTTGTAACTGCCCCAAGGTCTGATGCGAGTACCACATCTGCAAGCAAACTGGTATGCTTATAGGCTCATTCCTCTGTTTTGTTTTGTTTGTTTTATGTTTTATCTGATGTTTGACCAGACACATAGTTTAGTGAAAGTGTGAGCATTGGCCAAATATCAAATTGATATGCTAAAACTTGTTTTTTCTACTAATTTTTGGGCCTGTCTTTTGATGGAATCAGGGTGGAGGTCTGGATAAACTTACACTTGATAGCCTATATGATGATGCAATTCGAAGAACTAACCAGAATGTTAGTTACAACCCGTGGGAGCATGGCCCGATGGCTGGTGCTATGATGCCATATCAGACTGGACCAGACCCATTTTATGCTTCCAACGGCATGGCCGCACCACACAACATCCAAATGGCAGCCATGGCTCAGCAGCAGCAGGCTTTCATGTTCCAGCAGCAGCAACAGCAAATGATGATGATGCCCCAACCATTGCCACAACAAAGTGCAAACCCATTTGCGATCCCATATGGGGCTACCTCCCACCCATATGGGTCAGGTGTGCCAGTTCAGGCGTATAATCCCTATTCTGGTCTCATATAAATCTCCCATTTCTTCCAAGGTGAAAACTTGTACAACATAATTAGGAGTAGGGTCAGTATTATTCATTATTTTCAATTGAGGTATGAAATAATGTTTTGGGATCACATTCAAATTCTTTTGGTCTACTTGATATCATCTGCAAAGTTTAGTTTTCTTTTTAATGGTTTTGTTTTCTTATCTTCTTGATGATGAAGATATAAATGTTTTGTAAATTTTCTGAGACTCTTGCACATTAATGTATCATATATATATATATATATATAGTGATAGTGATTGAGTGATCATTCTTGTTATGTATTTACTCTTGTAAACATAAATGCCAATCTAACACTACTTTTTCCTCTTAGAGATTATAATGGATAAAATGTATGTGCAACAAAGATTGAGTTGGCATCTTGCTGAACCTATATCACAGAGATGTATTTACGTATGTATTATCGCAAAAATATGAGTGGGCATCAAAGTTTACAGCTTTTCAACAGGAAAACCCATTACAGATTTTGATTTTGAAGCTAATTCTCGAAGTTCATTAACCTCGTCACTAGATAGTGTCCACCCCAAAGCCCCACCAAACTCTTTTGCTTGTTCTGCATTTTTTGCTCCTGGAATTGGAATCACATTTTCTTGAGCTATCAACCAATTGAGAGCCACCTGCACCATATTCAAACACGAACAACACCTCTTAATATGTGTTTTGACGGCATCACATGTATAGTTGACCCAACACCTTAAATGTATCGAACATACCTGTGTTGGAGTTTTATCATAGTTCTGTCCAATCTCCTTGATTCTGTTTATAAGAGGTTGCAACTGCAGAGAAATAAGTTAGAGTGTGAATTTCAATCTGCAAAATGTAAACTTTTGCATTCATGTCTTACCTGAGTAAGGAATTCAGCAGTGTAGATATTTCCTCGAGGACCCGTAGGGATGTTTTCTGGTGTGTACTTTCCGGTCAAAACACCTGCACGAGTTGCATGAATGTAGTTTACTAACATTCAAGCCAACTATTTCATTTTGTTTATCAAGAAAAACAGCAAGTTTATAAGTGAACAAAAGCACTCATACCTTGAGCAATTGGTGAATATGCAATTAAACTAATGCCAAGTTCATCGCACGTGGCCTTCACTCCATTCTCCTCGGGCATCCTGTATATGAGACTATAATTGACTTGGTTTGAAGCCAGGGGGATACCTCGTTTCTTTAGCTGTTGATAAGCTTGACGAAGACGCTTTTCTAAATCAAGGAAGTCGATAAATATAAGTCAACATCGGAAACCCTGTCTCTCACATTACTAGAATGAAAACAATAGAAAACTTACCGCTATAGTTGGAGACTCCAACGGCTTTCACCAGACCTTGCTCCACAGCGTCTCCAAGACCATCAATGTATCCTGAATAAGATTACCCCATCTTAATTTACAATTCTCGCTGTTAAATTCCTTAAAAACGAGATAATATGGCTGGACATGTTAAAGCCAATTGTTACAGCTCCTTCTATTTTAGATACAGTGATACACTAGATATTTCATGTACTTATTGAAATTTTTAAAGGACTTAGTTTCAAATATGAATATATCGTATGTGTAGTTAAACATCCAAACATTTTTAAGCAAAGAGTTAAAATTCCCTTTCTGCAGGAAGATAATAGAATGTGATGTTTAAACTTTAAACCAAGTCGAATCAACACAATAATGTGGAGATATAAAGAGTAATACATTGATGTAGCCAAGTACCTTCATTTCCCCAAATTCCTGGCCTGAAATTTCATAACGAAAATAGTCCAATATTAGCTTTGACTAGTAGTAACCAAGACAAAAAAGCAGAGGAAAAAAAGGAAACAGCAGAGGAGGCTAAAGCACAAACCAGTGGAGTTGATAAAGTTCCACTGAGTCAAGCTCGAGTCGACTCAGAGAGTCCTTGAGGGCTGAGAGGACGCTTTGGCGACCAAGCCTCCATGGTAATGCAGCAAACTTAGTGGCAACAGCTATGTCATCTTCTGGATATTTCTTCTTTCGTTCCTTGATAAATCTTTGGCAGATGAAAAGGGTGAAAATGAAATCATGTTCCCTTCAGTAACAAACATGTTTGTATAATAACAATAATATTGTATATTGCAGGACTCACTAGGGTTAAAGTTAACCGGAGCAACATAGACGTAAGGTACCAAAAGTAGACTTGAACTAAGTTTAACTAGATCATGTAAATGACAAAGATTTGATTGGGACTTGCATGGAAATAAAGTAATTTAACGGGACATAAACAGACCTACACACAGTGATACAAGAAATAGAATCTATAAAACAAATCTAGAAAGATTTAACTGTCTAAACAATCTGAACCGACCTACACGGTCTGAAATGATCAAAATTTACAAAAATGGATACAACTGGACCTAAGTGAGCGTAACCTCATATAAATTGACTTAATAGTCAAAATGGATCTAAACAGAGCTAAAGGGATCTCAATGTAGATTATACAAATAGACCTAGATGAAGATGATCCTAAAAAGAAATTATAAAGACTTAAATGGATATAAATTCATCAAAGTAGATATAATAAATGCATACAAATATCTCTATACAGAATTAAGAGCTTCAGAGCATATGAAAGATTAGTTGACTAACAAGAATGAATGCTATAAAGTCACAGCGGTTGTAGTCTACCTTCCAAGCAGTGTTTCAGAGTTGATCGCACCAAATGAGAACTGAAACATAGAAAATCTAGGTTTTAGTAGCAGAAAGATTTTACCCAAAACCAAATGAACATAGGTATGAGCATAATACAAGTATTCTCACCCTTGACCCGTAAACTTCTGCAGTATCGAACCAAGTTATACCATTATCGATACTTGCATCAAAAGCGTTCTTACAAGCTTTCATCTTCCTATCTGCCATCACCCCGGAAAAAAAAAAAAAACATTACATGACTCTTTTCAAAGACAGAAATTAGAAATATCCCAGAAACTTTGAATGCATAAAAATATTAAAAGAAGCAGCATCATCAAAACAATATGCTATTAATTGGATCACAGTGAAATAACAAAAAACACTTTCAATCTACCAAAGTTCTGGCTCCACTTTCACTAAAAACCAACTAGATAAAAAAAACATCCAAAGCTTATATGAAGTTAAACTTTAACATCGCAAAGGACTAAATAACCAATCTTAAGAGCGTGTTCGATACTGCTAATCCGTTTTAAAGCTACAAAAAATAATAAGCACAAAATAACACTATGAAATATAGCTTTCCAAACAGATTACGCATAAAAGTAACTACTGAGCAAAAAACACGAACACAAAGGGGGCAAAAATAGGTCCCTGCTTAAAAGCGCAATCCCGAACACCTTTCAAACTCTTAAAAAGGCTAAAAAAACACTAACCATCCCATTCAAAATTGTTCCAGTAACTGGTATCACCCCATGACCAAGCTCCAATTCCAAGCTTAGTCAACTTCAAACTAGAACCACCCAGTTGCACAACATTATCTTTTACTTTGACAAATTCATTTGAAGCAACTGCCTTTACTCTTTCTGAGTTTCTATTTCTTAAACTAAAGTTACATGTACTGCTAAACTGCAATGCCATTTTTATTTTATTTTTAAATAAATTTTTTACTTAACTTGGTATTATGAATTATTTATTTTTTGTTTAGACTTTAAAGGAATGAAAAGCCAACGACTATTGTATGCAAAAAGCATTGATTTTTCGGTGCTTAATTTCTCCACGTCTATTTTACTATCCTAACAAGTCTAGACCACACATGAAAGGTGGAACGACTTTTAAGTGATTTTGAGGGGTCCAAATAGCTAACTGATCCCTACACAATTTATTTTTGCCATATAAAACAAATATATGCATTACTTGATTATACTGTATAACTATATAATGTACACAGTGTTGTATATGGTTAAAAATTGTTATGTAGAGATCATTTCCCGTCCAAATATAGTTCGTTATGATTTTCGGATTAAAAATATCCAGAAAATTGTTGGGAAAATATGCATTTTTCCACCACTTTGAACATCAATAAATATATGGTCATGTGACATATACCGAGAACCATTTAGAGGGTTGCAATTTCTATTTCTCAAACAATTAGTACATCATGTTCTTCTTTTATTTTAATTGTTGTTTTAAATTGATCATGAGTGACTAAACGTTTAATCATCTACCTTGATGAAACTAGACGAATGATGTGATTGCTATATTTTTAATTCAAAGAGTTGTTTTCAATTATCGTTGTGCCGAGATCTTGATGATTTAATTTCTTTTTTATATATTAATATGATATTGGTGGCATGTGTGTTCTTCGTTAGTGGTACTAGTTCGATGCATATGTGATTTTCGAATGGTTGTTTGTCTATAAGAAATTATCACTAGTTTATGGTATGATAGTGAATATCATTTTAATAAAAGGAGTCATTTTGTCAACGTGTTTTATAACGGTTGGTGGTACCACGTTATCTTCACATAGGCATGATTGTTAATTCGATAGTCAAACAAACTAATAGCTTGTAAGGTTGTCTAAGCATTGCTGGTACCGGCTTGGGTAATTTATCTAGCAACTTAGGTAAACGGGTAACTTGTTCACGGTCGGTGGTACCACGTGAGCACCTTGATCCTTTTACGATTATTTTTTCAATTCAAATGAATTTGATCTTAATTGAGTACAATCACGTTTGAAGTCTAGTGAATTCAAGGTGGATGATCTTTATTTATATTATCTGAAACTTTCTTTTACTTTTATGAGTTTTGTCTTTTAAATTCATTGTAAAATATTTGTCAAAGTGAGAATTTGAGCAACACCCTGTTTTCAAAACCATTTTACTATCGGGTCCACTGTCCGATATTGTGTGTAGTAGTGAGTTTTTAGGTGATTCCAGTTTATAATTTTTGAACTCGATTTAGCAGATCAGTCACATGATTTTCGAGGACAAGCATAGAACAAATGTGAAGGTTGTGATTAATAGCATCACCCAACAAAAGGCAGCTCACATGGCCGAAATTGGAAGCCTTCTCAGAACTTGTCGAGCCGACAACATACTGGCATGGAACACAGGTTTGTGACATACATGCAACAGAAGGTTTTAAGGTTGGAAGAAACCATTGCCTAACTAACTGGTGCAGTTACAACTTTGACAAGCACGCTTGAGCATGCAGATTTGTGGCAAGGCAATACTGACAACAATAATGTTGGTTGTAGGCTCGATAGTTACGTGACTGACCCAGGAGATGAATACGCAAATGAAGACCCCCAGGCGGATGAAATGAAGATGATAGCTACCAATACTTCCACCGCAATGATGGTGACAGTCCATGTCGTCTACTGATTCTTACTTTTATTGACTCGTAATTTTAATATTTTGGTCTCATAACTTAATTTTAATTTTCAAGACTTGTAATTTCTGGTTTCCAGAACTCGTAAATTAATGTGTTTTAATTATTTTAATGTACTGTTTGTTATTTTATTTAATGGTAATGTAGTGTTTTTATACATTTAATGAAATGTTTGATTGTTTAAAACTACTAAAAATAATTCAAAATACTAAACAATCAATAATTTCTTAAAAATAATTCAATAAAGTAAAACTTAATGAGAATACAACAACACACTTCATAATTGAAAACAATTAAAAAAGAACCATTATAAGCTCCCTGAAGCACTACTCATATTCGACGTTCCTCCCATAGTTCTTGAGGTACTGCTGATGCGCCATCTTATAAAGCCACTCATCAGTGATGGTCGTTCCCGGTGTATTCAACCTCATACAGATTGCCTGAAACTGCTTACATGTATATTCGATGCTTTAATGGTCTTGTTAGTGGTTGCAGGCTTAGAACAGGTGAAATGGTTAGAAACAGCTTTCGGATGACTAGAAGATGCATTAGGATGGTTCATGGACGCGTACGAGTGAAGACGGAATGAAAACTACAAGTTTTGACTAAAAACAGTGCAGGTGCGTCGCACCTGGAAGGTTGGTGCGGAGCATTTTCTTCTCAGAAAGTTGGAAGATGTGAGAAAACAGGGAGGTGCGGCGCACCAACCCTATGGTGCGTCGCATATCGGGCAGTGAAATTTTTGGAAACAAGGCCAGGTGCACCTGATGCTTGGTGCGTCACACCTGTAGGTCGGTTTGTGAAGACTTTTTGTAAACTCTATAAATACAAGACCAAAACCCTCCCATTCGATATACATTCACTTCTAGTCGATTTTAGGGTTCTTTGAGGCAATATTCAGCAGCTTTTTTGTCCACCAAGATCTAAGGGTTGGTCGTGAGTTTCAAGGCATTCAAACGTCGATTTTCTTAGCTTTTCATTCTTTTTCGCACTTTGGTACAAGATGTTTACTCTTTCTTTTACTATTTGTGACTTATTTATGATTATGTCTAGCTAAATAACTTCATCATCCACTGAGATGAAGTGACACATTGAAGAATGGTTGCATAATCTTTTGAATTCAAGTTGATTGTTAAACGTTTTGTCGTAATCGTAATGTTTTGAGTTCTTATGCTCTTATCTACTGTTTTGTTGATAATGTATGAATGATTTAGAGGTATCTAGGTTTAGGAGTACATTATTCTAGTCGATTGGGTACAATTGATAAGTGTTAACTTGTGGTAACAAGATAATAAACAACAATAGATAATAGAATTCAAAGTGTTAACAGTTTGGTAAAATCGATAGACAAGATTGTTTACAATAACAATACAAATTCGTCAATTTAGTAGGTCTTGATAGGGGAGGTGGTAACCGGAATTTAGGGGTCGAAAGATTGGTTAATGGTCGGATAGGGTGATAAGCTAGGTGCGCAACTAGTGAGTTCTTTGTTCTACCTCGTTATAAAATCAACAAGTTGAATTGGTTTTAATATAGATGCAACCTAAATAATGTGTGTCATGGAGTCGAAGTGGATGATCTTTTAATTCTATTTGATATACGACAATTCTCTTTTCGATAAATTCTTCGGAATTTCTAACTCTTTCAATCAACTAACTTTTTAATATAAAAACCAATATGACGTGGTGTCTTTAAAAAACCAAACTCTTTTTAACTACTTAAAACTCGGTAGCTCTTTGTAGTCTACGTGGATTGAACCTTTACTTACTTTAATCTACATTGCATACGGACGGGTCCACTGCCCGATTATGTGTGGTATTCGATTTGGAGTATTTTTAAGGATTTTAATTTAACTAGATTTTCACACATCAAGTTTTGGTGCCGCTGCCGGGGATTAATTTAAGAGCTTTAGTTTGAGATTTCGTAGTTGATCCTTTCTTATACTCTCGTGCAAGAGAGTTACTTGTTTTCTTAGGTTAATTTTCGATTTTTAGTCTTAATTTTTCTGTTTTGTTTGTGTAACTTGGTGTGTTTTACGGTTTTCTTTGTTTGTGTTTTCAGGTTCGTTTCTTAGTTGATGACCACAAGGGTTGCTGGTGTACCACTAGTAAGTACTCAATCTAATCCGGGAAAGACGAAGAGACGTGGGAAGAAACCTTCTAAAACCGTTAACCTTTCACTTAGCAAAATAGATTCCTTAAACTTAAACGTTGAAGCTGAAAGTTCCATCCATTCCACACCACCAGAAAATAAACAACCAACTCCACCGAAAACTTCACCTAAAAATTCACCACATTCAACACCAAACTCCACTCCACCCTCTACACCTCCTACTACACCTAGAAACATGGCCGAAGACATGGTTCATCCGTTTGATAGGACTATTGGGGAGAGTACTCGAGTCGTTGCATCTAATAAGGGCTCGGCTATTCGTCCTCCAACTACCGCTCCGAATTTTAATGTCAAGGGTAATCATTTGTCTCGGGTTGAGAAAAATCAGTTTGACGGGAATGTTAAGTGGGATCCGTATGATCATGTGGAGAAGTTTGAAAAGGTTTGTCGATTGTTCAAGTATGGGGAGACTCAAATGCCACATGTTAAGCTTGAATTGTTTCCGTTGTCTCTCACGGGAAAGGCGGCGACTTGGTATAAGAATCTCGATGAAAACATATTTGAGACATATGAAGAGTCGAGGGAAGGATTCATTGAGCGGTTCTTTCCGGCTCAATTGGTTGAAACAATGAAGCTGGAGATCCGGGCGTTTAAGCAACATAGTGGTGAGGATTTGGTAGATTCCTGGAAAAGGTTGAAGGAATTGATGAGGAATTGTCCCGGGCATGGTATTCGATTAAATGAGCACATTCTTATTTTCTTCCGGGGTTTAGATAGCCGCACTCAAAGGGAATTGGATTGGGCTTGTGGAGGTAACATTAATAATGTCACTTACAATGAAGCCTATAAGATTATGGAAGATATGGTTCGTACAAGTGTGATTCGAGAAGCGGGTAGAACTAAACAGGATCTTGTGAAAACGGGAAGAAAAAGTGTGGCTCGGGTTGATAGTGGTGGAAGTAATGATGTTGTGGCTGAAATTAAGGCGTTGGCAAGTCACATGGATAAGCAATTTGCAAGTATGGATGGTAGGTTTGGATTGATTGAGAAGGATTTGAAGACGGCGGTTGCGGGTTGTGACATTTGTGGTGAAAGGCATTACACGGAAGATTATAATAAAGCACCATGAAATGAAGAAGTTGATTATGTTCAAAATCAATATCAACCACCGTTTGCAAATCGAGGGCTATTTCAAAGGAATGGAGCTTATCAAAACCGGTACCAAGGTAATTCAAATTCTAAATTTAATTCTAATGGTGCAGGAAATTATAGGTCTACATTGGGAGCTTCATGGCAAGGAAGAAATCAAGGAGGTCCTTCGGTTCAACCGGTAGAAGTAGTTGATCCTAATGCCGAGCTTAGGGATCTTGTTAAGAAGTTTATGGTTGATCAAGACAAGAAGAATGAGAACTACCGAACCGATATCACCGCTTTGAATGATAAGATGAATCAAAATATTACAAGTCAACAAGCGGCGATCAAGGATTTAGGTGTGAGGCTCGATAGAATGGGTAATTCTAATCGTCAACAAGGATCTTTGCCAAGTAATACCCAACAAAATCCTAAGCCTTCCGGTTCAAATGATGGAGGTAATAAGTATCAACACCCGAATGTTAGGAATGAGCATGTAAATGCCATTACTACTCGGTCCGGTAAGGTAGTTAATTCTCTTATTTCTCCTCCTCTTTCTAGTGCTACTAATGTTTCCACACAGGTTGATAGTGAGGATGAAGATGAACAAGTTGATGAAGAGATTGTAGTGGAGCTGAACCAAGCCGTGAAACCACCGGCCGTTCCATCTACATCTACTACATCGATAGCTAAACTAGCGGTTGTTGAGCCTCAAGTAAAACCGTATAAGCCTAAGATTCCTTTCCTTCAAAGATTGAAGAAGGATAAGCTCAAGGAACAATACGGTAAGTTTGTAGACATGATTAAGTCGGTTTATATTAATGTGTCTTTGGTTGATTTGCTTTCAGGAATGCCGAATTATGCCAAGTTCATCAAGGATCTTATAACGGACAAAAGGAAGCTAGAGGAAGCTAAGGCTACTTTCCTCAATGCGGAGTATTCGGCAATTGTGCAAAATCAAATCCCTCCTAAGCTTGAAGACCCAGGGAGTTTTCTAATTACTTGTTCTCTTGATGCTAAGCTTACTTGTGATGCTTTGGCCGATATTGGTGCAAGCATTAATTTAATGCCTTTTTCAGTTTATAGGCAATTGTCCTTAGCGGCTTTAAAGCCAACTAGGATGAGCATTAGGCTCGCCGATCATTCATTTCAGTACCCCATGGGGATTGCTGAAAATTTGTGTGTTAAAGTAGGCCATATTGTCTTTTTGGCCGATTTTGTTATCCTTGAGATGGAAGAGGACATCAAGGTGCCTCTTATTTTAGGCCGACCTTTCTTGTATACGGCCGATGCCATCATTCGTGATAAGGATAAAGTTATTTCATTGGGTATAGAAAATGATAGGATTTCGTTTTCAATTGATAAAGCTTTGCAACATCCTTATTCTACTAATGATTCATGTTTCAGGATTGATGTGATTGACGAGGATAAAGCTTTGGAAACGAAATTGATGTGATTAATGTAACAACCGCCTTAGAAATAATTTAAATAAATCCATGATATGTTCTAGTTTCAAATATGTGCTCACATGAAGGTCTATTCACTCTTAAATCTTAAATTATAAGACGCATCTATGATCTATTGTGATAAGAATGTTAGGTTTCAAGACGTAAGCGATTGTATTCAAGAAATTCTAGTCCGAAAATGTTTCATTTAGACCCTACATTTATTAGAATCATTAATTAAGGGAAAACTATAAAAGGGTTAGAAAACCCCATTTTTCCACTTTTTCACCATTTTCTTCCCATCTCACCTCTCTCTCTCTCTAAAAACACACACATACATTCACCATCTTCACCCACAAAAATTCATCATTTGATTTTGAGTTGTTAAACCAAGATTTCTTGCATTTTTAGCTTCTTTGTGATAATCAAAACATATTTCTAGTATCGATTTTCAGGTAACAACAACAAATTTTGAGATTTTCATCAAAATAAAAGTTTACTTTTCAAAGTGTATGTTCTTGATGATTTGGTCCATTTTTGGTATAAAAATCGTGTTAAAAGTTAGTGGGTTTGGGTCTAAAAGTGTTTAGTAACCTTTTCATGATCAAATTTGGGTCGTAAACATGTTTTAATCTTCAAAACCCTCGTTTTTGTTAGAACAGTCCCAAATTCGTCCTAAAAACACTTAAAACGAATTTGGTATCCTAGAAACGAATTTAAGTCTTCCAAAACGAAGTTAAGCTTCAAAACGAACTTAGCAAACGAACTTAAGCTCCAAACAAACTTAAGTCCTCAAACGAATTTAAGGTCTATCTTCGTTCAGATACACCCTACGAATTTAAGGTCTATCTTCGTTCAGATACACCTTACGAATTTAAGGTCTATCTTCGTTCAGATACACCTTACGAATTTAAAGTCTATTTTCGTTAGTTGTAGAAATCAGATTTTATACTTAGTTGTAATCCAAGTCTATCATGTACAAGGAAACCCTAATTAAGGTATAATCAAGACATATTCGATCTTGTTTATCAAAGTGCGAGTTCAAAGACGTTCATTACGAGTCTAGTGTATGAAAAACACTGTTGAGTCAAACGTTTAAAGATCTTTAGTGAACCAAATCATCAGTACATCAAGGACACTTAGTGAATAAATAATCACGAGAACTAATACATGTATCCATCTATGCTCAATGGTTTGTGATTAGGTTGACATCAAGACATACTTGGATTCGAGTAGATATATTTTACTATATCTGTGTTTATACTCTGTGCTCGCAGAACTACGTTGTAGCAGATCACTGTGAGTCTTCGTAGCCCCTTTTCTTTACTTATTTCGGGGTGAAAGGAATACTACTCATGCTTTTATACATGCCGTAACTACTTTTACTACTCTTCGGCTATTTGACTACTTGATACTACTAGCCGGTCCTATTGAGGATTGTGTGTGCTCTATTGATACTACTAGCCGGTCCTATTGAGGATTGTGTGTGCTATATTGATACTATTGGCCGGTCCTATTGAGGATTGTGTGTGCTCTATTGATACTATTAGCCGGTCCTATTGAGGATTGTGTGTGCTCTATTGGTACTATTAGCCGGTCCTATCGAGGATTGTGTGTGCTCGCTTACTTATGTGCAAGTTGGTCACTAGCCACTACATACTACTTTACACTTGAGATCTATTGACAGCATAAAATGCTTTTATACTACTTGTTTATACTCAAACCTACGAACTCACCAACCTTTGTGTTAACTCTTTTAAGTATTCCTTTCAGGTAATCAGGCTAATCGTGGCTAGGAGTGGTAGCATGGGACTATTAGCAGACTTCAGGATTTAGGGTTGGAGTTTGCATGCTTGTACTTTGTGTTTGGTGGCAATACGCCCAATCGTATCCCCTGCGTGGGAACCTTTCGTACTTGATTTGATCATCTTTGTTGAACTTGTGTGTGTAATAACTACTACTATGCTTGTTTGGTTATGAAATTGACTATTTATGTTTATCCTAAACACTCATTTAGTATTCCTATGTAACATCCATGTGCGTGTGTGCTTTATCTTACATCCCGAGTTTTCCGCCGCTGTCGGGGTGTTACAAATTGGTATCAGAGCCGTGGTTATAGTGAATTAGGTGGTTTGCCTAGACTATAACTTAGGAACCGCACGTAGCATGCATGATAGGAATTATGTGTGCATTCAAACTCTATGGATTTTATCTATATCTGCGATATTCATGCTATTATACCCATTCATGCGCAGACCCTAGAACCATGCTACCTTGCCACGTGTACTCATGCTATTGGTATTCGATCTATGAGATGTGTTAAATTTAATTAATAACAATAAGTTAGCGATATGAAGTGTTGTTAGCAAGGAAGTATGGCGATATATCATCACAGAAAAGCTTGATCAACTTTTCGCGTGTGGTATATTTTCTATGGACTTGATGGCAACATGGATCGTGCCTTAGATGGTTAGAGCGTGGTAGCAACTCTGGCATGTTCAATAGGTATTGGTCGGGTGGAGGGTTAGCCGCTGGTACACCCTGTATACATACCTTTGCCAATATCTAGGGAGCATGTCAGTACCGTGAGCCGACCTTGCATTAGATGTACTAGAGGTGTGGAGGGTTAGCCGCTGGTACACCCTGTATACATACACCGCTAGTGCAACGGACGTAGGTGTTAGATCCGGACCACACTTTGGCTGTCGAAAAGTAATCGGAATTAAAAATTTTCATTTAAGTTGAAATGGTTGTAGTATTCATCTTGCAAACTATCTTTCATGAAACGAAGATTCTATTGTAATATTACTATGTGCTGCATGATTG
This sequence comes from Erigeron canadensis, assembly GCF_010389155.1. Lineage (NCBI taxonomy): Eukaryota > Viridiplantae > Streptophyta > Magnoliopsida > Asterales > Asteraceae > Erigeron > Erigeron canadensis. The sequence goes on from NC_057763.1 coordinate 15,916,681, forward strand.
ATATTGATGATAATGTTCACTTTTCAGACATAATGCCCAATCTCTTGAATTACATGTGATCTTGAAAGTAAAATGTTTAGGATTCTAGAAAACTAACACGAGTGTGTTGAGAGTGCGTAATTGACGTCACGAACGACTATTCCTTCATTCTAACGCCGAACCCGTCTTTTCCTAATATAGGAAAAATGGTGCGAACAAGAGCAAACCCGAATGTCGAAGCACAAGATAATGGTGTTGGTCGTGGTAACCCTGGAGGTGGTCGTGGCAACCCGAGAGGAGGTCGTAGAGGGCAGCAAGGAAGAGGCCGTGGTAGAGGTCGTGGTGGCCGTGGTGATGGCATGGGTTATGGCGAGAACCCTGATTTAGCTACTATCATTGCAGAGCAGTTAGCAGCTTCAATGCCTACTATCATCGAACAAGTGACTGCTGCAATGGGTGCTGCCCCGAACCAGAACCGAAGAGCACCTGAAGTTGAAGCTGAACCTGTAAGAGTTGCACCGCAACAAGTGAATCAAGAACCAGAGAACTTTGACCCCGAAGTGGAGTTTGTTGATGAGGGTGTGTATGTGGGCCCTGGACCCAGAAGAATTCCTAGAAATGATGAGTATGCTATGGGGAGAAGAGGTTGCAGTTACACCGAGTTTAAGAAGTGTGGCCCCCAGATTATAACGGGAAAGGAGGAGCTGTGTGTTTATGAAGTGGTTGGAGAAGTTGGAAGCAGTCATGGACATAAGTGAATGTCCATCTCATCAGAGGGTAAGATTCACTGGAGGTTCATTCACCGAGGATGCACTGTCATGGTGGAATACTTTGTTAAGAGCCTGTGGAAGAACTACTACTTTCGAGACATCATGGGATCAGTTTAAAGAGATGATGAAGAACCGATTTTGTCCACTAAATGAGATGCAGAAGATTGAGCAAGAGTTTTGGCACCACACCATGGTGGGATCTGGCCATGCAGAGTATACTAGCAAGTTTCAAGAGTTGGCTAGATTGGTACCACATTTGGTGACTCCTGAGTCAAAGTTGATTGAGAGATACATCTATGGTCTCATTCCTCAGATCCGTAACACCCTGACTGGCATTCCTCCTTACTCGATTGAAGAAGCAATTCGAAGAACCAGTGCCATGACTGATGACTTGGTTAGGGCTGTGACACTGACAAGGTCTGCAGAGAAGAAGAGAGACTTTGGTGAACCAAGTAAAAGAAGGGACTTCAGAGCTGACAAGAGGGTCAGAGTTGGAAAGGTGTTTGCAGCAGTTGAGCCGGGGCAGAAGGCGTATGTTGGCCAATTTCCACAGTGTGCTACTTGTACTTATCATCATTCAACAGCAGTGCCATGCCGATTTTGTCAGAATTGTCAGAGGTTTGGACATTTGGCTAGAGATTGCAGGATTGCCAGAGCTCCAGCAGCACCACCTCATGTAGCACCGTTGAACGCTAGAAACCCACCAGTCAATCGCGGAGGATGCTACGAGTGCGGTAGCACTGATCACTACCGGAATGTTTGCCCAAGAGTTGCTAGACGACCCATTCCAGCCGTAGCTAATCAGAATCCATTGCAGATTGCAGCACCAAATCCTCCCAGAGTTAACCAAGCCCAGCAGGCCAGGGGCCGAGTCTTTGCCTTGAACGCAGTAGAAGCTGCTAACGATCCTAACGTTGTCACGGGTACATTTCTCTTAAATAATCATCTAGCTACTGTGTTATTCGATACGGGTGCCGACCATAGTTTTATCTCCACTAACTTCGTGTGTATTATTAACGTAAACCCATCCGTACTCATGCTTGCTATGAAATAGAGGTAGCTAGTGGTGAAACCTCTAAACTTGACAAATTTGTGCCTAAATGTGTGTTAACACTAGATACTCATTCATACTATATAGATCTAATCCCGTTTGAAATGGGTAGCTTTGATGTAATAGTGGGGATGGATTGGTTATCTCGGGTAGATGCAACCATTGTATGTCGTGCAAAAATTCTTAGAATCCCCTTAAGTGGGGGAGAGGTATTAGAAATTCAAGGCGAGAGACCCAAGTCACACAAACAGATCCTAATGAGCACAACAACTGAAGTAACCAAACTAGCTGATATACAAATAGTTCGTGAATTTCCCGATGTCTTTCCTGATGACATCCAGGGATTACCCCCGTCTCGCCAAGTCGAATTCCGAATCGATCTCATTCCTGACGCTATGCCGGTAGCAAAGACACCATATCGTTTAGCACCTTCTGAAATGCAAGAACTCGAGTCACAGTTGCAAGAGTTACAAGATAAGGGATTCATTCGACCAAGTTCATCGCCATGGGGCGCACCGATACTATTTGTAAAGAAGAAGGACGGATCTTTTCGCATGTGCATTGATTATCGTGAGCTCAACAAGTTAACCATTAAGAATCGATATCCTTTACCGCGCATCGATGATTTGTTTGATCAACTGCAAGGCGCAAAGTACTTCTCAAAAATCGATCTTCGATCGGGCTATCATCAGTTAAGAGTTCGTGAAGAAGACGTACCGAAAACGGCGTTTAGCACGAGATATGGGCACTTTGAGTTCTTAGTGATGCCTTTCGGTTTGACGAACACGCCCGCCGTTTTCATAGATCTCATGAACCGTGTATGTAGACCCTACCTTGATAAATTCATCATCGTATTCATCGACGACATCCTCATTTATTCCAAGACGAAACAGGAGCATGAAGTGCACTTGAGGAAAGCATTAGAACTTCTGAGAGCTGAAAGGTTGTACGGGAATTTTTCAAAATGTGAATTTTGGTTGGAGGAAGTAAAGTTTTTGGGCCATGTAGTTGACAAAGATGGAATCAAGGTCGACCCTAGTAAAATAGAAGCAGTAGAAAATTGGAGAAGGCCAGAGACACCGACAGAGATCAGACAGTTTCTCGGTTTAGCAGGCTACTACCGACGATTTATCGAGAACTTCTCAAAGATCGCACAACCTCTTACACTGTTGACGCATAAAAATAGGAGTTTCGAATGGGGAGAGAAACAAGAAGAAGCTTTCAGAATCTTGAAAGAGAAGTTATGTAATGCACCAGTCTTAAGTCTTCCTGAAGGGACCGATGATTTTATCGTTTATTGCGACGCGTCGGGTCAAGGCTTAGGATGTGTGCTGATGCAGCGAGGCAAGGTCATTGCATATGCCTCACGTCAACTGAAGGTTCACGAAAAGAATTATACGACACACGATTTGGAGTTGGGAGCTATCGTTTTTGCACTCAAGTGTTGGAGACATTATCTATACGGGACAAAGAGTGTGATCTACACTGACCATAAGAGCCTCCAACATATCTTCACTCAGAAAGACCTTAATATGCGCCAGAGACGATGGCTAGAGTTGTTTAGCGACTACGATTGTGAGATTCGATATCATCCCGGAAAGGCAAATGTAGTAGCAGACGCCTTGAGTAGGAAGGAGAGAGTTAGACCAAGACGAATTAGAGCCATGAGCATTACTGTGCATAACAGTCTGAAGGATAGGGTTATTGGGGCACAAGTAGAAGCAAACAAGAAAGAGAACATTGATAAAGAAGGGCTTGGAGGTATGATAGAACAGTTTACTCAAGGGAATGATGGAGGATTGTACTTTTGTGATCGGATGTGGATACCACTGTACGGAGGACTAAGGAAACTGATAATGGATGAAGCGCACAAGGCAGGATACTCTATACACCCGGGGATAGATAAGATGTATCAAGACTTGCGAGATTTATTTTGGTGGCCAGGGATGAAGAGCGATGTGGCAGTTTACGTGAGCAAGTGTCTAACGTGTTTGAGAGTTAAAGCAGAACATAAGAAGCCAGGAGGACTACTAACACAACCAGAGCTTCCCAGCTGGAAGTGGGAGAAGATCACTATGGATTTTGTCACGAAGTTACCAAGAACGAGTAGTGGTAAAGATGCTATATGGGTGGTGGTAGATCAACTGACCAAGTCAGCGCATTTCATACCTATACGTGAAGATTATTCTATGGAGCAGTATGCACGTCTGTATCTTAAAGAGATTGTAGCTAAACACGGTGTCCCTGTATCAATCATTAGTGATAGGGATAGTCGATTTACCTCAGGATTTTGGAGATCATTACAACGAGCTTTGGGAACGCGAATCGATATGAGCACAGCCTACCATCCGCAGTCAGACGGACAGAGTGAGAGAACGATTCAAACACTCGAAGACATGCTAAGAGCCTGTGTCATAGACTTTGGAGGAAGTTGGGACACTCATCTCCCATTAGTCGAATTCTCGTATAACAACAGTTATCACGCAAGTATCGGGTGTCCACCTTATGAGGTTTTGTACGGAAGGAAATGTCGATCTCCACTTGCATGGCACGAAGTTGGAGACATGCAACTAATAGGTCCAGAGATCATCCTCGAAACTACTGAAAGAGTCGCTCAAATCAAAGAGAATCTACTGAAAGCAAGAGACAGACAAAAGAAATATGCAGACAACCGAAGAAAACCCCTAGAGTTTCAGGTGGGTGATCGAGTAATGCTTAAAGTTTCGCCATGGAAGGGCGTGTTCAGATTCATAAAGAGAGGGAAACTAGCCCCAAGATATGTTGGACCGTTTGAGATCGTAGAGCGCATTGGTGCAGTAGCCTACCGTTTGAAACTTCCCCAAGAACTAAGTAACGTACACGATGTCTTCCACATATCGAACCTCAAGAAGTGCCTAGCCGATGAAACAACATATGTTCCTTTGAACGAGATACGAGTAGACAGTAATCTAACCTTCAAGGAAGAACCCGTGGAAATTCTAGAACGAATAGTCAAAAAGCTCAAGAGACATAAGTATACTATGGTGAAGGTTCGTTGGAACTCCCGTAGAGGTCCAGAATTCACTTGGGAACGAGAAGATCAGATGAAGCTTAAGTATCCGCATCTATTCGCTTAACGTATTATCCTAGTGTAGCAAGTAAACTAAAGGACTTAATTCCTAACTTGATACTTGATGCTTATTATGCAATATGATATTTGAAAAACTCAATGTGAAGCATGCTACTTGTTACTCTTGATGCAAATACACTTAGCACTAAACATGCAATCTAATACTTGTAAACTTGATGTGCAAGCGAAGCATGAAACATGATGTGTAAATTCGAATTTCGGGACGCAATTCCTTTAAGTGGGGGAGAATGTAACAACCGCCTTAGAAATAATTTAAATAAATCCATGATATGTTCTAGTTTCGAATATGTGCTCACATGAAGGTCTATTCACTCTTAAATCTTAAATTATAAGACGTGTCTATGGTCTATTGTGATAAGAATGTTAGGTTTCAAGACGTAAGCGATTGTATTCAAGAAATTCTAGTCCGAAAATGTTTCATTTAGACCCTACATTTATTAGAATCATTAATTAAGGGAAAACTATAAAAGGGTTAGAAAACCCCATTTTTCCACTTCTTCACCATTTTCTTCCCATCTCACCTCTCTCTAAAAACACACACATACATTCACCATCTTCACCCACAAAAATTCATCATTTGATTTTGAGTTGTTAAACCAAGATTTCTTGCATTTTTAGCTTCTTTGTGATAATCAAAACATATTTCTAGTATCGATTTTCAGGTAACAACAACAAATTTTGAGATTTTCATCAAAATAAAAGTTTACTTTTCAAAGTGTATGTTCTTGATGATTTGGTCCATTTTTGGTGTAAAAATCGTGTTAAAAGTTAGTGGGTTTGGGTCTAAAAGTGTTTAGTAACCTTTTCGTGATTAAATTTGGGTCGTAAACATGTTTTAATCTTCAAAACCCTCGTTTTTGTTAGAACAGTCCCAAATTCGTCCTAAAAACACTTAAAACGAATTTAGTATCCTAGAAACGAATTTAAGTCTTCCAAAACGAAGTTAAGCTTCAAAACGAACTTAACAAACGAACTTAAGCTCCAAACAAACTTAAGTCCTCAAACGAATTTAAGGTCTATCTTCGTTCAGATACACCTTACGAATTTAAGGTCTATCTTCGTTCAGATACACCTTACGAATTTAAGGTCTATCTTCGTTCAGATACACCTTACGAATTTAAAGTCTATTTTCGTTAGTTGTAGAAATCAGATTTTATACTTAGTTGTAATCCAAGTCTATCATGTACAAGGAAACCCTAATTAAGGTATAATCAAGACATATTCGATCTTGTTTATCAAAGTGCGAGTTCAAAGACGTTCATTACGAGTCTAGTGTATGAAAAACACTGTTGAGTCAAACGTTTAAAGATCTTTAGTGAACCAAATCATCAGTACATCAAGGACACTTAGTGAATAAATAATCACGAGAACTAATACATGTATCCATCTATGCTCAATGGTTTGTGATTAGGTTGACATCAAGACATACTTGGATTCGAGTAGATATATTTTACTATATCTGTGTTTATACTCTGTGCTCGTAGAACTACGTTGTAGCAGATCACTGTGAGTCTTCGTAGCCCCTTTTCTTTACTTATTTTGGGGTGAAAGGAATACTACTCATGCTTTTATACATGCTGTAACTACTTTTACTACTCTTCGGCTATTTGACTACTTGATACTACTAGCCGGTCCTATTGAGGATTGTGTGTGCTCTATTGATACTACTAGCCGGTCCTATTGAGGATTGTGTGTGCTCTATTGATACTACTAGCCGGTCCTATTGAGGATTGTGTGTGCTCTATTGATACTATTAGCCGGTCCTATTGAGGATTGTGTGTGCTCTATTGATACTATTAGCCGGTCCTATTGAGGATTGTGTGTGCTCTATTGATACTATTAGCCGGTCCTATTGAGGATTGTGTGTGCTCTATTGGTACTATTAGCCGGTCCTATCGAGGATTGTGTGTGCTCGCTTACTTATGTGCAAGTTGGTCACTAGCCACTACATACTACTTTACACTTGAGATCTATTGACGGCATAAAATGCTTTTATATTACTTGTTTATACTCAAACCTACGAACTCACCAACCTTTGTGTTGACTCTTTTAAGTATTCCTTTCAGGTAATCAGGCTAATCATGGCTAGGAGTGGTAGCATGGGACTATTAGCAGACTTCAGGATTTAGGGTTGGAGTTTGCATGCTTGTACTTTGTGTTTGGTGGCAATACGCCCAATCGTATCCCCTGCGTGGGAACCTTTCGTACTTGATTTGATCATCTTTGTTGAACTTGTGTGTGTAATAACTACTACTATGCTTGTTTGGTTATGAAATTGACTATTTATGTTTATCCTAAGCACTCATTTAGTATTCCTATGTAACATCCATGTGCGCGTGTGCTTTATCTTACATCCCGAGTTTTCCGCCGCTGTCGGGGTGTTACAATTAAGGAGAAGCTTTGCTTGCTTGTAGTGAAGAGGAGCAAGTGATGGTTGCAGATATGGTGAAAGAGATCATGGAATTAAACACAAATGAGTCACCATTGGAGGATGAGACGTTTGAGGAGATTGAGAGGGATGGTTTGAAGATTGAAACTTCGGTGGATAATCCACCAACCGATTTGGAGCTCAAGCCACTTCCCGAGCACTCAGAATATGCATTCCTCGAAGGTAAGTCACTTCTTCCCGTTGTAATATCATCATCACTTTCGGATGATGAAAAAGGTAAATTGATGACTGTGTTGAAGGCCCATAAAAGAGCCTTTGCTTGGCGTACAACTGACATACCCGGAATTAGCCCTGAATTTTGCAAACATAAGATTAATTTGCATGAAAATTTCAAACCAAGTGTTCAAAGATAAAGGAGGCTAAATCCAAATATGAAAGATGTCGTTAAGAAAGAGATAATAAAACTTTTAGATGCTGGAATTATTTATCCTATCTCTGACAGTCCATGGGTAAGTCCGGTCCATTGTGTACCGAAGAAAGGGGGGATGACCGTAGTCACTAATGAACATAATGAACTTGTACCTACTAGGATGGTTACCGGGTGGCGGGTGTGTATTGATTATCATAAATTGAATGATGAACCCGTAAAGACCACTTCCCTTTACCTTTTATTGACCAAATGCTCGAACGGTTAGCCGAAAATGAGTATTTTTGCTTTCTTGATGGTTTCTCCGGGTACTTTCAAATACCCATTGACACCAATGATCAAGAAAAGACGACCGTTACATGTCCCCTTGGCACGTATGCTTATCGTAGGATGCCATTTGGATTGTGTAATGCTCCCACCACCTTCCAAAGGTACATGATCGCGATATTCCAAGACATGTTGGAGACATCTATGGAGGTTTTCATGGAGGACTTCTCGGTCTTTGGTGATTCTTTTGACAAGTGTCTCTCCAACTTGGATAAGATGCTTGAGCGATGTGAGCGGGCACACCTTGTTCTCAATTGGGAAAAATGTCATTTCATGGTTAGAGAGGGTAGTGTGTTAGGTCATAAGGTGTCTAGTGTAGGGATTGAGGTAGATAAGGCTAAAATTCAGGTCATTGCTAAATTACCCCACCAACTAATGTAAAGGGCGTTAGAAGTTTCTTAGGTCATGTCGGGTTCTACCGTAGGTTTATTAAAGACTTTTCTAAGATAACCAGACCTATGACTCGTTTGCTTGAAAAAGATGTGCCTTTTGAGTTTAATTCGGATTGTGTAAAGGCATTTGAACTACATAAAGATTGTTTAACTCACTCATTGATGAGTGATTTATTTGTGACTTTTTCCCCATTCGTTTGTCATGATTTTGAGGTATAAATGAATCATTAGTATGCACTTTAAGGTACTTAATGGAATTAGGTTTGTGAACAGGTTTGATTTGAGAGATGACTGATTGAGACAGTAGAAATGAGCTTAGGAAGATTAAGGATGAAGTTCGGGAGATGCATGTATGAAGAATAAGAGCTAAAATAAGGAAACACGTGCGAACTGGAGCAACCAGCGCCGCTGGTGGACTAACCAATGCCGCTGGAATCGTACAAGAACCAGACCAGCGCCGCTGGTCCCCTTCAGGCAACTCAAGAGCGTCGCTCCTCAGTCACCAGCATCGCTCGTCCCTTCAGATTACACAACCAGCGTCGATGGTGATTCACACCAGCGTCGCTGGACTAGGTCGGCCAGAATTAGGGTTTTTCGTATTTTGCCTATAAATACCCCATTATAAACCCTAAAAACGAAAGCAGAGCACATAGGTCGAAAGTGACGGCTAGGGATCGAGAATTTGGACCTCTCAAGCACTACGGAGCAGATCTAACATCATCAGACGCTTGGGAATCCAACCTAGTGATTTATAATCACCCGGTTCTATATTCTTTCTTTCTTTCCGTTATCTCTAGATTTCTATGTTATTTTATTTCATCAGATTGTTCATGGCTACTCAGATTATGAGTAGCTAAGCTACTAGACATTCGTTTGGACGTGATGTAAACATGACTTGATTGTTGATTATGGTTGATTGTTGAACAGTTTCTATGCTAAATCGTTGATCCATATTTATTTGAATCTGAATTGTTATTAGTTTTCATATACAAACTGATTTTTATTGATTTGGTCGAGTCGAATTGGATCCGCGGCTCCAGGGTCATTTTAATTTGTTTGCGAAACATTGATCGTCTTTAATCAGTGTAACCATTTGATCTATAACTGGACATTTGATTGAGAATTAATAATTGGTTCAAACGAGTATGTGTTTAATTAGGTTAATCTAGCTGATCTGGCGAACGGAAACCGGATCCAGGTGGTTAGGGTAATCAATGTCTTTTAACTTTAACAAGAACAAAGACTTACATAAAAGATTTCAGTCATAGTTACAGGCTCAGTTTTTAATGCTCAGTGAGCGACCTTAACAGGAACTCATTGAAGTGTCTGACCAGTCGAAAGGCAGTCAGGCTAAACAATTAAAGTGAATCTAACGAGAATCTTAATGTGAAAAGAGTCGTTCAACAACTTCAACTGTAACCACTTTTAAGCATGTCAATCAAAACCAAACGAATGTCAGTTTTACATTTATTATTGTTTTCAATTTCATATGCACTTACTTAACTAGGAAACCCCCAAAAGAAAACTGTATCTTAATTTTTAGTATTTTAATTTCCTTAGTTTAAGTTCCCTGCGAACGAACCTGGACTTACCCAGACTATATTCCTACTAGACAGAGTACACTGCTCTTAGTTGCGTTTTAAGATAGATTAGGTAAAACCTTGAATTATAAATTTAAAACATAGATAGTTTAATAAACACGCACATCACTCACCCATTATGGTTTCTCCTGATTGGTCTCAACCTTTTGAACTAATGTGTGATGCGAGTGATTTTGCAGTTGGAGCTGTTTTAGGACAACGAGAAGGTAATCATTTCCGTCCTATTTACTTTGCTTGCAAGACTCTTAACAGTGCTCAACAAAATTACACTACTACTGAAAAAGAGTTGCTTGCTATTGTGTATGCGTTTGATAAGTTTAGGTCGTATTTGGTGCTTAGTAAGACCATTATTTTTACCGATCATTCAGCCCTTAAGTACTTGTTTGCTAAACAAGATGCTAAACCTCGTCTCATACGTTGGGTCTTGCTTTTGCAAGAGTTCGATATTGAATTAAAGGATAAGAAAGGAGCTAAAAATTTGGCGGCCGATCACTTAAGTAGGTTAGAGGATCCTCACCGTGAGGAACCAAGGGGAGATGATATTGATGATATCTTCCCGGATGAGTCTTTGATGAGTATTGTATCTAATGTTCCATGGTATGCAGATTTTGCTAAATATCTTGTTGCAGGGGTACTTCCAAAGGGATGGACAAATCAACAAAGGAAAAAGTTCTTTTCTGATGTTAAGCATTATTATTGGGAAGAACCCTATTTGTTTCGTGTTTGTGCAGATGGAGTGATTAGAAGATGTGTTGCGGGTGGAGAAACTCGTTTGATCTTGGATGGATGTCACCGAGGGCCAACCGGTGGTCATTATGGACCTTCCGTTACTAGCAAGAAAGTGTTTGATGCAGGTTTTTATTGGCTAACAATTTTCAAGGAAGCTCAAACTTTGGTGGATACTTGTGATGCGTGTCAACGTCAAGGGAACATCACAAAGAGAGATGAGATGCCTTAAAACTTCATCCAGGTTTGCGAAGTTTTTGATGTTTGGGGTATTGATTTTATGGGACCCTTTCCGCCTTCAAATAAGTGTCTTTACATTTTAGTGGTGGTTGATTATGTGTCTAAATGGGCCGAGGCTAAGGCCTTGCCAACAAATGATGCAAGGGTTGTGATAGATTTTTTGAAACAATTGTTTTGTCGTTTTGGTTGTCCTAAGGCCTTAATAAGTGATCGTGGAACTCATTTTGCGAATCAACAAATTGCTAAGGTGTTGGAGAGGTATGGTGTTCATCATCGTTTCTCTACTTCTTATCACCCGCAAACGAGTGGCCAAGTAGAAAATACAAATAGGGCTTTAAAACGAATTTTAGAGAAAACCATAGGTGATAATCCTAAAAATTGGTCAAAGAAATTAGATGATGCATTATGGGCTTTTAGGACCGCATTTAAGACTCCACTTGGGACTACACCTTATCGGTTGTTGTATAGGAAAATATGTCATTTGCCTTTAGAAATAAAGCATAAAGCTTATTGGGCTCTTAGGAATTGTAATATGGATTTAATTGAAAGTGGTGAGTTAAGAATGTTATAATTGAATGAGTTAGATGAGTTAAGATTGCATGCTTATGAAAATTCAAAGCTCTTTAAAGAAAGGACAAAGGTTTGGCATGATCGTAGGTTGAGAAAGAAAGATTTCAAAGTAGGTGATAAAGTTTTGTTGTTCATTTCAAAGTTTAAGTTGAAACAACCTAAATTGACTTCAAGATGGATGGGACCCTATGTCATTAAACATATTTATCCTTTGGGGTATGTGGAATTGTATAAGGGGAATGGGGAAACATTTATTGTTAATGGCCATAGGTTGAAGGTTTTTAATGAAGAGTCTTGTGATGAGGGAGTTGTGGTTGATCAACTTCCATTTTATGAAATTGATAAGTAATTGGGGATGTGAGTCTAGCTAACGACTCCTTAATAAGTTAAGCGCTTCTCGGGAGGCAACCCGTGTGTTTTTAGTTTATTTCATTCTTCGTTCCTTATATGAGTTTTAAGTAGCTAAAAAGATTTTTGTTTTGTTAGTTTATTTATGTATATTTTTCGTTTTTATAGCTTTTAGTTGAGATGTGCAAGTCTCGAAGTATCCAAAAGTGTAACGGTAAGTCATAACGAGCCAAGGTAAGTGCGAAAGGTAAGTTTGGTTAGTGGTACGCCGCACTAGAAGGGAGGTGCACCGCACCTAGAGAATGGACCTTTCTGAGAAGAAAATGCGATGCACCATGTATGGGGTGCGCCGCACCACCTGTGTTTTTGACCAGTTTGATTCTGTTGACTTCCATTGACTTTCTGGATTGGGTTAGGATTCATGTGGGGTCTGAAAATTTGTTTTATGGGCTTTATCCCTTATATTTTTCTTTTCTTTTCTCCTGGAGATCGACACACACACATTATGTTTTTGGCGCCACATCCAATAGCTTTTGTTTTCTTTACTCCTAAAAACATCCAAATCTTAAAATCAATTTCAATTCCTCTTTACTTCTTAATTATTCATCAAGATGGTTAGGGGACTATTTTCAAAGGTAAGTGTTCTTCCATTGTCCTCCCTTGATCTAATCCGAAATTAAAGAGGGATTTTCAAAATTAATGAGTTTTAAACGAAATTGCTTGAATCTTTTGAATGGGTTGTGTGTTTTGCATTGATTGCACTATTATTGTACTAGTAATTTTGTTTAATTTGAAGAAAGTCGGATTAGGGTTCTTGAGAAATTTGGAAATAATTTGGGGGTTTTGATTATAGATAGGTTGGGATGGTATGTTGGTGCTTGAATTAATGTGTAATCGTTTTAATTTTGATTAATTTCGTGTTAATTGTTTAGATTGTGATTGGGGTTCTTGAAAGTGACATATATTTGAAATAGAGGGGGAAGAATGTTTATTTGTTTATGGGAAAATCTGGAATCAATTTAAGAAGAAACAAAAATTTTTTGAAGCAGGTGCGCCGCACCAGTAAGGGGGTGCGCTGCACTTAGGTGTCTGAAATTTGTAACTTTGTTCTTTTTTGTTTCTCGTGACTTATGTTTGTTTGCTTGTTGTTTTTGTTTGTTTTTGCAGAAAGGAAAGCAGGTTGAAGGTTCAAGCAGTAGTGATGAGTTCGTTCCCGGGATTAGGCGTGGGTATGACTTTAGTGAACCAGACCCGAATGACAACTACCGTTATAGAGACGGTGCGCTAACTTTTAGTGCTAAGAATTATCCCGCTGAACCACATGAGTGGTTGCGTTTTCCAGGAGTGACAGGGAATGAGCATATTCATTACATGAACCAGCTTCAAGACCGAAGGTACAAACATGTTATGGAACCCAAAATAGTTAGTTGGGCAGATTTTGAGAAACTCAATATAAGAGACCATGTGATTAAAATGATAACTTGTAAAAGTAGGAATGCTAATGGTGAAATCAGAACATATAAGATGTGGGAAAATGTTTTTAGTTGTGATATGACACCGGTTCGTGAGTGGTGTCTTGAGTTTTTGAGCAGCATTCGGGTTCATACAAATTTAAAAAGGGAAGAATTTTATACAAGAAAGGTTATCCATTTTCGGGCAGGGGGGTTCAAAGGCATTGTACGGTGCCTGAGTTTGCATATTTGACTGGGATGGTTACGGGGGCTGAATTGAATCATTGGAAGACTTATGAGTTTTTACGTAAAGGATTGTATGATAAGGATGTGATTGGTTTTGATAATGACAAAACAACAAAGGATTTTTGGTTTGAAATTGGTGGGAGTGGTAAGTTGGCTATGACGGTAAGCAAGGTATCGGAAATTTAGGTACCTATTTTGAAAGTTATTCATCGTATGATCACCCATTGCTTTTTGGTTAGGAATGATCATAATGAGAAGGTTTCTCCCACTAATGCTTGGTTAATGAGGTTGTTTTATGAAGGGTCCCCGACTACTTTTGCTTGTGCACCGTATGTGTTAGCTAAGTATCTTGCTACACATAAGGATCGTGTTCTTGTTTGCGGGAATTTCATTTGTAAGATTTTTGTGATGTTGGGATTTGATACAAATAGGAACACAAGGAGTTTGGTTAAGGTTCCATGTAGTCGGTTTGGAATAAATGATTTGATTAGTTTTGGATTGATTTTTGAGGTGGATGGTAGAGATGTGTTTGTAGGAGATTTGCCCGAGGAGCAGAGGCCGGTAGGTAAGAGGCGTAGGGAGGATGGCTCTAGTGCTCCCCAATTTGCAGCCGGTTCTTCTTCATCTTCTTTTGACTTGTCTGCTTTGCAGGGGGCTGTTTTTGGTTTGCAGGGATCCACGGATATGTTTCTTGATAATGCCCGGACGGCGAACAGTATGCTTCATAGAGTGCTACATCAGCAAGAGCACTTCCGTCCAATGTGGGAGAGGTAGTATGAACAATATCATGAGCAACAGTATGGTCAAATGGATGAGGATGAGCGCCCAGAGATCCCTACCTATACTCCTCACGAGATAATGCCTCCGAGTCAGGGTACTTTTGATTATCTTTTTCCTTCTCAGGGCTATCAGCAGGAGGCATACTCTTATAAGCCTCCCGAGTTTGATTATGCTACTCAGACTACGGGATATGGGATGTACACCGGTGCTCCTCGATATGGGGGAGATTTCTTTAGTTATTCCACACCGGTGGGAGACGAGGCTAGAGGTCATACGGGTATGGGTACTCTTCATGTTGCTCTGGGTGATGATTGGTTTTCTGTTGGGCGTAATCCTGATGGTCTTCTCCGTGATTATGATGATTTGTTGGTGATGTGATGGCGGTGCCGGTTTCTGTGGGCATTGAGTCATCGTGGTTATATGTGGTTCATCTTGGTAGTTGGATTGTTAGGACATCGAACATTTGTTTTAAGCTTGGTTTGTATTGCCTTTGTTGGCACCTAAACACTTTATTTTTTTCGTATTTAGGGTAGTTTATTTCGTTTATGTAGGGTGAACAATAAGTATGGGGGGGTGGTGGTTGGTAGTTTAATTCAACTTATGTTCTAATGCTCATTATGTTTAAGTTTGTTTTGGTTGTGTTTTATGCTTTAGGAGAGGAACAATTCATGTGCATATGCTGGCAGTAAGTTCAGCGCCCATTCATTTTTGACGGTTCTATCGAGCATACAAACATTTACCTACATCCGGCAAGTTTTCGAGATATTTTCTTTTTTTTATTTATGCTTTTACCTATTTCCCGTAGATTGTCTTTAGTTCATTTGTACATTGAGGAAATTGTACAACTTAAGTATGGGGGGGGGGGGGGGTAGGTAAATAGAAAAAAGTCGGGTGAAGTTGAGACCTTTTGATGATTTTTGAGTAAATTTTTAACTTTTGATTGCTTGTCCTATAATTTAGTTACTTTGTCATTTAAGATTTAATCATACTAGTAAGTAATTGAGCTATATTCCCTTGGTAAAACTGTTTT
The DNA here is from genome assembly GCF_010389155.1 of Erigeron canadensis. Taxonomy (NCBI): domain Eukaryota; kingdom Viridiplantae; phylum Streptophyta; class Magnoliopsida; order Asterales; family Asteraceae; genus Erigeron; species Erigeron canadensis. The sequence continues at coordinate 15,932,138 of NC_057763.1, forward strand.
AAATTGTTAAATGTGTTTTGAATGATCGTTAAGGCAAATCCATTCGGGATTGATTACATGAATAGCACACTCTACCACAAAACACCCAAATATGAGAGATCTTGATTCATTTATAGATTTCATAGGTGTTACGGATATGGTTTAGTTGCCTTGTAAATTTGTCTCTCTCATAGGCTTTTGGATTTATCTGGAAGTAAGGGTCTCTTTTAGAGCTCTGAACTATGACGTGCAAGTTTTAGGTTAATTTATTCCACTTCCGTTTATTTCTTTCCTTGATATGAGTGTGCCGGTGATAGCGTTGATTCTAGAACTTGTCTTAGTTGATCGTCCCGTAGTTTGCTAGATGATAAAGAGGTAAAGTTAGGATTAAACCCATTTTCTTTGTTTGTTCACCCTTTGTTTATGTTTATCATTGTTTAACCATGTTCGTATGCATGTGTTTAAGTAGCTAATCATATTGGTTAGTGAAATTCCCTTGTTTAAACCCTTGTTGCACTCATTTTTAGTGCAAGATACATTTAGAAAACATGTTGAGCCTAACCTTTCATTTGTCTTAAATCCACTTAAATATGTAACCTATCCTCACCATACCGATAGTCGAAATCCTTGGTTGATCATTAGTTGTCTATGCTAGTTGGATGGTTTGGATTTGTCTTGGTTGTGTCGGGTTAGTGTATTCTCTATGTTGGGGGTAGATTGATGTCGTCATGATTATGGATCAAGTCTAGATTATTTGAATTAGTATGAAGAGTTATAATTTGTCAACAAATTTCAAAGTTATAAAAGGGGGTACCAATTAGACAGGGTAAAAGTAGTTCATTAAAAAAAAAAAGAATAAAAAGAAGGAAAAATAGAAAAAATGAAAAAAAAAAAGAGAAAAGAAGAAAAAAAACGAACTTGGACTGTCATTTGGTATTTCCCTCATTTGTGGCAAATCAATGTAGAGTTGGTACATAAGTTTAAACTAACAAAGTGTTATTTGATTGATTATAATTTTCATTTAAAGTTGGCAATGTTTGTTTAAAGTCAATATGGGTAAGATTTGGTGGTTAGAAGTCGTTTGAAGATGATACACCACAATGGTGTCTGTTTTAATAGGTCTATTGGGGGAAGTAGAGTTGGGAGAACGCCTTTTTGGTTTGTGGCAACTAGTGATATGGGTTGTGTTGGATTAGACTATATGTAAAACTTTGTTAATTGTTGTGTTATTTCTTTTTAACACCAATTATATCCCAAATTTCCATACACATTGTTAATGACCTTTGATAGCCTTTAGAATTGGACATTACAGCCGTGTTTATTACCTCTTTTGATAGACGTTATATGGTGCTAGCGCCATGGCGACATAGGGACGATTCTATTACAAGCCTATGGCTAAAATATATGCATCACGACTGGCTTTGAGTGATTGAAACAATATTTCAACCCAATAGTTTGTTAGTTGGAGAAAAGTAGTTGAGATGTTTTTCTTTCATTTGATTAAAGTGCTTAGTCGTATTTTCGAGGCTTATAGATCATTCAAGTATTGTCAAACATTTCGATTTTTCATTTAAAAATTAAAAATGCTTAACTATTTTTATGGTTTTGCTTTCTTCTGATTAATGTCATGTTTTGCAAATGAGAACCAAGGGAATGAATGTTTTGAAATCTGAATTTGCTTGAGGACAAGCAAAGTTTAAGTATGGGGGAATGTGATATGTCCATTTACATGTATATTTGATGCTTTGATAGTATTGTTAGTGGTTGCAGGCTTAGAACAGGTGAAATGGTTAGAAACACGGAATGAAAACTACAAGTTTTGGCTGAAAACAGAGCAGGTGTGTCGCACCTGGAAGGTTGGTGCGGAGCATTTTCTTCTCAGAAAGTTGGAAGATGTGAGAAAATAGGGGGGTGCGTCGCATATCGGGCAGTGGAATTTTTGGAAACAAGGCCAGGTGCGCCGCACCTGATGCTTGGTGCATCACACCTGTAGGTCAGTTTGTGAAGACTTTTTGTAAACTCTATAAATACAGGACCAAAACCCTCCCATTCGATATACATTCACTTCTAGTCGATTTTAGGGTTCTTTGAGGCAATATTCAACAGCTTTTTCGTCCACCAAGATCTAAGGGTTGCTCGTGAGTTTCAAGGCATTCAAACGTCGATTTTCTTAGCTTTTCATTCTCTTTCGCACTAAGGTACAAGATGTTTACTCTTTCTTTTACTATTTGTGACTTATTTATGAATATGTCTAGCTAAATAACTTCATCATCCACTGAGATGAAGTGACACATTGAATAATGGTTGCATAATCTTTTGAATTCAAGTTGATTGTTAAACGTTTTGTCGTAATCTTAATGTTTTGAGTTCTTATGCTCTTATCTACTGTTTTGTTGATAATGTATGAATGATTTAGAGGTATCTAGGTTTAGGAGTACATTATTCTAGTCGATTGGGTACAATTGATAGGTGTTAACTTGTGGTAACAAGATAATAAACAAGAATAGATAATAGAATTCAAAGTGTTAACGGTTTGGTAAAATCGATAGACAAGATTATTTACAATAACAATACAAATTCGTCAATTTAGTAGGTCTTGATAGGGGAGGTGGTAACCGGAACTTAGGGGTCGAAAGATTGGTTAATGGGTCGGATAGGGTAATAAGCTAGGTGCGCAACTAGTGAGTTCTTTGTTCTACCTCGTTATAAAATCAACAAGTTGAATTGGTTTTAATATAAATGCAACCTAAATAATGTGTGTCATGGAGTCGAAGTGGATGATCTCTTTTTATTTAATCAACTAACTTTTTAATATAAAAACCAAGATGACGTGGTGTCTTTAAAAACCCAAACTCGTTTTAACTACTTAAAACTCGCTAGCTCTTTGTAGTCTCCTTGGAACGAACCTTTACTTACTTTAATCTATATTGCATACGGACGGGTCCACTGCCCGATTATGTGTGGTATTCGATTTGGAGTATTTTTAAGGATTTTAATTTAACTAGATTTTCACACATCATTGTTCGAAGTGTTTTTTCTGTGGTTTGTCATTTCACATCTACCGCTCACAGGGTCTGGTTGCCTCAACATCCAACACCTCGAATACAAAAGATCTTCGGATTTAGTCCATCTTCATATCGACATTTTGAAATGAATGGTTTGATGAATATAAAAATGATTTGATATGTATGTTGTTTTTGATTGATTGTTGAAAAATGGTGGTTTTATATAGATATAAATATAGTTGTTACTTTTTTAAAAAGTTTTTTTTTATTATGAAAGACATACGCTCCCCGGGCCCCACTCTCCTTCGTCCTTCTTGTTCTTAATTATAAATGAAGCCGTTTTCAACGAGCATGAAGGGGGGGCGTGGCCTTAACGTCGATCCAAGAACTGGGCATGGACGAGCTCGTCCATGCCTTACTACAAGCGGCCTAGCCATAACAAGTCGAGATCAAACAAGTATACAGAAAGATTGTTGTGTTATTAAGTCGAGAACAAAGATTTATGCATCATCTTAGATTGATAATATTATTGAGAAGGATTCTTACATAAGACATGTTATATGGATAATATTATTGAAAAAAGATATAACTTTTTTTGTTCGGGATTCTTAATAATTTTTTGGTCTATCGTTTGTGGAAGTAATTAACTGTGACAGACATTCTATGTTATGTAACTATGTAAGGATCTCTTTAAATGTCTATGTCAATACAATGTACTTTCAAATCTTGGTTATTAGATGTACCCGGGTATATGTAACAATCATATAAGTTTGAAAGCTTTTGATTTGTAATTGTCAAGTATATTCAATAACGGTGATTTGAAAATTCATTACATAACATAAAACATATTACGAGATTTTTATATAAACATTTAGTCATAACTAGTTACATCAATGAGTAATATCCCTAAATTTTTTTAGGTAACCAAAAATATTTATATCTTTTAAGTATTTGAATATATTTGCATTGGATGGAGATCATCTAAAGGTGTTTTCAAGGTGTTTTGAACTTTATAGGTAAAGTTGAGAACATTATGACCTTTTGATTAAAATCAAGGGTCAAGATTCAAAATTGATTTTTGAATCTTGATCTTTATTTTTAATACAATGGTCAATATGATAACTTTACTACTAAAGTTATGTTTTAGTTTTAAAGGATCTCAATCCATTTGTATTTCACATCTTTCGCGTGTATATCTTTTTTCCGAACAAAGAAGTGTGACAACCGTCATCTGAACGTATTTTGCGAAACACTTCTCCGGTCATTTTTAGTTTGTTTTGTTTGTGTACGTCGTTAGACTTTAAGATTTCATCATGGAATAAATGTATTTGTGTTTTATTCGGCCTTTATGAGCATTTAGACTTTAGAAAAATTGCACGTGGACTCAAGAATAAGAGGAATACTAGATGTCTTGTGGAAATGCCAAATTAAGTAAAATACTTAAAATTTAATCAATTAAAAATTTAATAAGCAAATATAGTCATGTTTATATCCATTAGAAAGCTATTGAAAAGTTACATTTAACTATGTCGATGATATGAATTAACGGGTCTCGAGTATTCACGAATGGTCGAGTCAAACGAGTTTTTAGCAAGGTCAAAGCTGGGTCAATTTCGGTCAAACTTAGGGATAAAAAAAAAAGAAGAAGAATAAACAAAACCCTAAAATTCTAACCCTAGCCCCCATCCCATTTCCTCCATCTCTTTCTCACAAAACACACTCTCATCCTCCCTCTCCCTCTCTTCCTCCAATCCGGCCGCCCCCTACTATTTTTGGCCAACCACCGATCGGTAGCCACCATCCACCATGAACCACCACGCACCACCATCAAATCTTCATCTTCTTCTATTTTTCTTTTAATTTTTGGGTAAGATTTACTTGAATTTGTGCATTTAGACATTGTTCTTCAAAAATCACAATTTCTTTATATATGTATATATATTTTTTTTCAACTATATATATATATGTATACATAAATCCGGAATTTTTTTTAATGATATATATATATAAACCGGTTATGTACTTTCTTCTCCCTCTAAAAATCCGAAATCTTTTCTTTGTATATAAATATTTTCGATTGTTTAATGATTACGTGTATTTCTACCCGGAAATATATATTTTTCTTAAATGTTTTCGGATATATGTGTTTGACTATATTATAAATATCCGTAATTAATAGATCCGAGATCTATAGCTTCGAAATCTTGTAAATCCGTGATATTGGAACCGAGATCTTCTAGATCCAGAAAGTTTATACAATCTTCTACATTTTTTCGGTCATATATTTCTATGTATAGGTATAGATCCGAAAACTTATACCTGCAATCCTTCAAGATTTTAAAGCAAAGATCCGAAATCCTCATGAATCCGAAATCTTTGGATCCGAAATCATTGTTGTTCGGTAGATGTGACTTTTGTTTAGTTTTGGTTAGATCTAGTCTAAATCTGATTTGGAATGAAGATGTTGGACTTAAAAATTTCGTTGTAAAGTTCATCCTTGTAACCGGATCTATCCGGAATCTTGATTTATGGATCGGTCAAAGTCAGTCAACGGCCGGTCAATGCCGGTCAAACATCGGTCAAAGGGCAAATTCTTAATCAATCGGTTTTGGTCCTTTTGGAAAGAAAAATTAGAGTTTAAGTTATATTTTGGTTATTTGGACTTTTAGTTATATTTGGATTAAAAATTTAATTTAGTCAAAATTATAGTTTTTTTTGTATTGTTAGTCAAAAATTAAGTTTTGGGTCAAAGGTTAATTGTAAGAATAAATCAATATGGATATATATAAATCTATACACAAAGACTTATTAGGTATATATATATATATATATGTACAAGAATTAAAATTTGATATGGACATATATATATAAGGATTAAACTTAATGTGGACATATAACAAAAATATATATATTAAAAAGACTTTGTAAGACTATATAAATTATACATTCGTATAACGATAGTTAATGACTTATCGGACTTCATATACTTTATAATGACTATATATAAATGCAAAGAATAAAAAAATGTTGTAAAGACGATGTACAAATTATATGACCTTCCAGACTTAATATATTTTATAATGATGTTGTTACGAAGACTTGACGGGATATAAACAATGAAATGTGACATTATTTAACGAACTATTTATTTGGACAAGACATAATGGCATTTCCTAAGACACTAGTATAGGACATACACGAGTACAATTAAATCCAAGTACTTACCGGGTGACTTGTGGGCAACGTAGGACTTTTGGACAGATAGTGAGCTTATTTCAGTGTTTCTGACAGTTCGTGTTCCTTTTCGTTGATATAGGATATTTGTACTTGTGCTGTTTTCAGGTGAGTTTCGTAGCCCCTCTTTTTATAAGTTTTGGGGTGGAAAGTATACTTATTTTCAAACAGTTTTGTCGATTTCTGTTTTATGTTCAATATTGAGCCTGTGCGTATAGAGTTACTTGTGCCATTTGACGTACTTGATCTTGTTGTATGTGTGTGATTATGTGTTTGTTTGTTGTGCTTTGGACGTACTTATTGTATGAGCTGAGACTTGAGACTTTGGACTAAGGCAGGTACCGTAAGGCCAGAGTTTGAGATATTGAGACATTTGGACTTATTATGGCGTAACTCTGCTCGTTATATATTGAACTATTACTTGTTTAGACTTAAAAGAATCGACAAAAGACTTATTTCTTTATTTAGACTTTTGACTTAAAACCTACGAACTCACCAACCTTTGTGTTGACACGTTTTAGTATACTTTTCAGGTGCTCAGGCTAATCAGGGATAGAGACTGCTATGCTAGGCTGGACTTCGGAGATTAGTACTCCTTTTTAATCGTCAGACTTTAAGGCTGCATGCCTTGGATTAATTCTTAATGTACTTGGTTGTAATAAGCTATTTTTAGCACTGTTATGACTTTGAACTCATGTTTTTGGGAATATATCTATTGTATTCTATTTCATTTAGCAGTATCTATGTAATTCCATGTCGTGCTGTACTTTTCATGACACCTCATGTTTCCGCCAACGGTGGGGTGTTACAGAATGGTATCAGATCCGTGGTTGTAGAGAATTAGGTGGAAAAGCCTAGACTATAACTTAAGAACCTCGTATAGCATTTAAGATAGGAATCATAGATGCATCCTAGACGTACTAACGTCGCTTATATTTTGAGTTCATATCCTATTGAGACTTATTATCCCTGTGTTTATTTTGACTATGGCTATCATTTGGTGACTGTGTGCTTTTGGTGTTATTGTGATTATTTATGTGTATTAGATCAAGATGAAGTGATGGCACTAACTAGTATCGCATAGCGATAATCATAGAAAAGCCTGATCAACTGTTCTATGATTACCGCCATGCCTTGCGACAGTTATTGACATCAGTGATTGCACTTGTAGTGAGAGTGTGGTAGCTACCCTGGGATGCTTAATGGGTGTTGGTTAGGTGGAGGGTTAGCCGCTGGTACACCCTGTATACATACCCGACCAATACCTGGAGAGCATACCAGTACTAGGGGTCATCCGACCTTGCATTAGATGTACTAGGGGTGTGGAGGGTTAGCTGCTGGTACACCCTGTATACATACACCACTAGTGCAACGGATGTAGGTGTTAGATTCGGACCACATTTTAACTGCGATTTAGGGTTATATATTATCAGTATATATATATATGTATGTATTGCATTGACATGAATAGTTTAGGTTCTAGATAGCATTCCGTAGACCATAAGACGAGAGAGCTTACTGAGAGTATCTTGTGATATTAACATCGTCGAGTGTATTCTTCCCCGACTAACGATGCGTGGTTTTAGGACAATGGCAAGAACAAGATCTAGTGCTCGAACTAGTGGCGGTCGTGGATGAGGCCGTGGTGAAAACGAAGACTCCGGTCAAGGTCGTGGTATTGGTCGAGGGACTGGACGGAGTGGAGGCCGTGGTATTGGTCGTGGCACTGGGCCTGAGGTAGTCCAAGGTGTCGGTCGTGGTACTGGTCGTGGAAATGAACAGGTTGGAGGTCGAGGTACTGGTCGTGGCGTTGGTCGTGGTGCAGGCCGCGGTGGCGGCGGAGGTAGTGGTCGTGGACACAGTCGTGGTGAGGCTGAAAATGAAACTACTAATGAACAAGCTGGAATGCAACCAGACCCAACCATGATTGCCATGATCACCCAAGTGGTTAATACTATACTCGCACAAAATGCTCAAAATGCACAAAATGCAGAGAATGAAGATGCTCAGTATGATGATGCTCAGTGTGATGATGCTCAATATGAGGACGCAGGGGATGATCAGGACGGTGAATATTATGAAGACATTGATCAAGGAATTCGACTTGGGAATGTGCCAAGGGGACTTAGAAGTGGCGTCAGGACTTGTACTTACAAAAACTTTAAGGATTGTGGCGTGCAAGAGTATGATGGTAGAGGTGGAGCAGTCAAGTTTATTCAATGGTTAGAGAAGATGAAAGCTGTGATTGGTATTAGTGAATGTACTCCTAAACAGAGAGTCCAGTATGTGGCAAACTCTTTCACTAAAGATGTTTTGTCTTGGTGGAACACTCAGTGCCGAATCAGAGGCAGATTAGCGGCAGAGGCGATGTCTTGGTATAACTTCAGAGAGTTGATCATGAAAAAGTTCTGCACAGCAACTGAGCTGGTGAAGCTAGAACGAGAGTTTTTGGAACATAAGATGGTCGGTGCTGATCATGCTGGATATACTACCCGTTTTAATGAACTTTCAAGGCTCGTTCCACATTTGGTTGAACCTGAGAACAAAGGTATAGAGAAGTATCTTCGTTGGTTAATTCCTCAGGTTGGGTCGACTATGGCTGCTTTTCACCCAAGGACTGGGCATTTGGCAAATTACTGCCGGGAACCAAGGACTTAGGTGGCACCATTGAATAGGGCACCATTGAATGTTGTACCATTGAATTAAAGGAGACCAACCGGAGTTCGTGGAGGATGTTATGAATGTGGGGCCACTGATCACTATCGAAACACATGTCCTCAGTGGGTTGGGCAACAGGTTCAAGTGGCAGTTCATCCTAATCAGCTGCAGATTACTGGACCCAATCAGAATAGGGGCAATCAGGCTCCAGCTGCTAGAGGTCGTGCTTTTGTTCTAAATGCTGCTGAGGCTCGCAACGACCCGAACGTTGTTGCAGGTACTTTTCTTCTAAATGGTCATTATGCTACTGTTCTCTTTGATTCTGGAGCTGATTATAGTTTTGTCATGACTAGTTTCGTTCCTTTATTGAGTGCTAAGCCGAGCCCTATGTATTTATGTTTTGACGTAGAAATGGCTAATGGTGGGTTAGTCAGATTAGACCAGGTCATCCGTTCGTGCACATTAGTTCTTAATAATTATGCTTTCTTTATTGACTTAGTACCTTTTGAAATGGGGAGCTTTGACGTTATTGTTGGTATGGACTGCATGTCTTTGGTCGATGCGACGATTCTATGTAGTGCAAAAATTGTTAGAATTCCCTTACCAAATTGTGAGATACTAGAAGTTCAGGGCGAGGTGTCTGATTCTTTTGAGGGTCGTGTCATGAGTGCGTCTGCTAAAGAGGTTAGCTTGATTGATGTCCCCGTCTTTCGGGACTATCAGGATGTCTTCCTTGATGAATTACCTGGCTTACCTCCGTCTTGACAACTTGATTTTCGCATTAGTCTCGTTCCTAATGCGGCTCCTGTAGCAAAATCTCCCTATAGATTAGCAACAACTGAATTACAGGAATTGGCCACGCAATTAAAAGAACTTCAAGACAAAGGATTCATTAGACCTAGCCAGTCATCGTGGGGAGCACCTGTCTTATTCGTCAAAAAGAAGGATGGCTCTTTTCGCATGTGTATCGACTACCGTGAGTTGAATAAGTTAACAGTAAAGAATCGTTATCCTCTTCCTAGGATTGATGCTTTGTTCGATCAACTTCAAGGTGCGAAGTGTTTCTCAAAAATTGACTTACGTTCAGGGTATCATCAACTGCGTGTGCACGAGGACGATATACCAATGACTGCTTTTAGGACAAGATATGGACATTTTGAGTTCATAGTGATGCCTTTTGGATTGACCAACGCTCCAGCAGTATTCATGGATTTGATGAATAGAGTGTGTCGACCGTATTTGGATAAGTTTGTAATTGTGTTCATCGACGACATCCTAATTTACTCAAAGACAAAGGAAGAACATGCTGAATATCTGAGAAAAAGTATTGGAATTACTGAGAAAGGAAAAACTGTATGGAAAATTTTCTAAATGTGAGTTTTGGCTTGATGAGATACACTTTCTGGGACATGTCATGAGCAAGGATGGAATACACGTGAATCCTAGCAAGATTGATTCAGTCAAGAACTGGAGAACACCAGAGACACCGACTGAAGTCAGACAATTTCTTGGACTGGCTGGCTACTATAGAAAGTTCATCGAGAATTTCTCTAAGATTGCGTTGCCGCTTACGCAATTAACTCAAAAGGATAGGCCGTATGTCTGGGGTGAAAAACAAGAGGCAGCGTTTCAAATCTTGAAAGATAAGCTATGTAATGCTTTGATTTTGAGTCTGCCTGAAGGATCTGATGACTTTATAGTGTATTGCGATGCATCGGGTCAAGGATTAGGTTGTGTGCTCATGCAAAAAGGCAAAGTGATTGCTTACGCCTCACGACAATTGAAGGTTCATGAGAAGAATTACACAACCCATGACTTGGAATTAGGAGGTTTTTGCATTAAAGTGTTGGAGGCATTATTTGTATGGAACCAAGTGTGTAATCTACACGGATCACAAGAGTTTACAACATATTTTCAATCAACAAGATTTGAATATGAGACAACGAAGATGGCTTGACTTACTCAGCGATTATGACTGTGACATTCGTTATCACCCGGGGAAAGCCAATGTAGTGGCCGATGCCTTAAGTCGTAAGGAAAGGGTTAAGCCTAGACTGGTACGTGTTATGAGTATTACAGTGCAAAGGAGTGTTAGAGATCAGATCATAGAAGCACAATTGGTGATTGTTGGCGATAAAGATCTTCTTAAGAAGGAACTACGAGGAATGGAACAACATTTGGATAGAAGAGACGATGATGGCTTGTATTTCGTAGATAGACTATGGGTTCCTTCAACTGGTGATTTACGAACATTGATATTGAACGAAGCTCATAATACAAGGTATTCGGTACATTCGGGCACCGACAAGATGTACTATGATCTGCGTGAATTATATTGGTAGCCTATCATGAAGAAAGATGATGCTGAGTTTGTAAGTCGATGCTTGACATGTCTACAGGTGAAAGCGGAACATCAAAAGCCTGCGGGGTTACTCAGACAACCAGAAATTCCTGAATGGAAGTGGGAGAACATAACTATGGATTTCATTACCAAACTACCTAGGACGAAGGAGGGTCATGATATGATATGGGTGATCGTCGATAGATTGACAAAGTCTGCTCATTTCCTAGCCATTCGTGAAAAAGATCCCACAGAGAAATTGGTGAGGAAGTATGTAAAGGAAGTCGTATCGAAACATGGCGTACCAGTTTCGATTATTTCAGACAGAGATACTCGCTTTAATTCTCAGTTTTGGCGAGGGTTTCAGAAGGCTTTTGGGACTAGGATAGACATGAGTACGGCGTACCATCCACAAACTGATGGTCAGAGTGAACGTACTATTCAGACTTTAGAAGACATGTTGAGAGCCTGTGTCTTAGATTTTGGTGGTAACTGGGATGACCATCTACATTTGATAAAATTTTCTTACAACAATAGTTATCACGCGAGTATTAATATGGCTCCTTTCAAGGCATTGTATGGACGGAAGTATAGATCACCTGTCGCATGGTCTGACTTTGGCGATAGCCAGTTGGTTGGGCCTGAGCTTATTGAAGAGACTGCCGAGAAAATAATTCAGATTAAAGAGCGACTTAGATTAGCACGTGAATGATAAAAGAAGTATGCCGACGTCAGACGTAGACCTTTGGAATTCAATGTTGGGGATCGTGTACTTCTTAAGGTTTCCCCTTGGAAAGGAGTGGTTAGATTTGTTAAGAGTGGGAAACTTGGACCTAGATTTATTGGACCTTTTGAGATACTAGAAAGAGTTGGCGAGGTAGCTTATCGATTGAGACTTTCAGAAGAGCTTAAGGGAGTTCACGACGTATTTCATGTGTCTCATCTTCGAAAATGTCTAACTGAAGAAGATCGTCATGTGCCTATGGACGAAATCCGGATCGACGATAAGTTGAACTTCGTTGAAGAACCTTTGGAGATTGTGGATCGCAAGGTGCGGAAACTAAAGAAAACCAAGTATACACTTGTCAAGGTTCGATGGAATTCAAAGCGAGGGCCTGAGTATACTTGGGAACGGGAAGATCATTTCAAGACAAAATACCCCCAATTATTTAATGGGACTAGTTCGAGTTGAATTTCGGGACGAAATTCTTTTAATGGGGTAATGCTGTGACAACCGTCATCTGAGTGTATTTTCCGAAACACTTATCCGGTCATTTTTAGTTTGTTTTTTTGTGTACGTCGTTAGACTTTAAGATTTCATCATGGATTAAATGGATTTGTGTTTTATTAGGCCTTTATGAGCATTTAGACTTTAGAAAAATTGCACGTGGACTTGAGAATAAGAGGAATACTAGATGTCTTGTGGAAATGCCAAATTAAGTAAAATACTTAAAATTTAATCAATTAAAAATTTAATAAACAAATATAGTCATGTTTATATCCATTAGAAAGCTATTGAAAATTTACATTTAACTATGTCGATGATATGAATTAACGGGTCTCGAGTATTCACGAATGGTCGAGTCAAACGAGTTTTTAGCAAGGTTAAAGCTGGGTCAATTTCGGTCAAACTTAGGGTTAAAAAAAAAAAGAATAAACAAAACCCTAAAATTCTAACCCTAGCCCCCATCCCATTTCCTCCATCTCTTTCTCACAAAACACACTCTCATCCTCCTCTCCCTCTCTTCCTCTAATCCGGCCGCCCCCTACTATTTCCGGCCAACCACCGATCGACAGCCACCATCCACCACGAACCACCACGCACCACCATCTAATCTTCATCTTCTTCTATTTTTCTTTTAGTTTTTGGGTAAGATTTACTTGAATTTGTGCATTTAGACATTGTTCTTCAAAAATCACAATTTCTTTATATATGTATATATATTTTTTTCGACTATATATATGTATATGTATACATAAATCCGGAATTTTTTTTTAATGATATATATATAAACCGGTTATGTACCTTCTTCTCCCTCTAAAAATCCGAAATCTTTTCTTTGTATATAAATATTTTCGGTTGTTTAATGATTATGTGTATTTCTACCCGGAAATATATATTTTTCTTAATTGTTTTCGGATATATGTGTTTGACTATATATATAAATATCCGTAATCAGTAGATCTAGCTTCGAAATCTTGTAAATCCGTGATATTGGAACCGAGATCTTCTAGATCCGGAAAGTTTATACAATCTTCTACATTTTTTCGGTCATATATATGTATGTATAGTTATAGATCCGAAAACTTATACCCGAAATCCTTCAAGATCTTAAAGCAAAGATCTGAAATCCTCTTGAATCCGAAATCTTTGGATCCGAAATCATTGTTGTTCGGTAGATGTGACTTTTGTTTAGTTTTGGTTAGATCTAGTCTAAATCCGATTTGGAATCATGATGTTGGACTTAAAAATTTCGTTGTAAAGTTCATCCTTGTAACCGGATCTATCCGGAATCTTGATTTATGGATCGGTCAAAGTCAGTCAACGGCCGGTCAACGCCGGTCAAACATCGGTCAAAGGGCAGATTCTTAATCAATCGGTTTTGGTCCTTTTGGAAAGAAAAATTAGAGTTTTAGTTATATTTTGGTTATTTGGACTTTTAGTTATATTTGGATTAAAAATTTAATTTAGTCAAAATTATAGTTTTTTTTGTATTGTTAGTCAAAAATTAAGTTTTGGGTCAAAGGTTAATTGTAAGAATAAATCAATATGGATATATATAAATCTATACACAAAGACTTATTAGGTATATATATATATATGTACAAGAATTAAAATTTGATATGGACATATATATATAAGGATTAAACTTAATGTGGACATATAACAAAAATATATATATTAAAAAGACTTTGTAAGACTATATAAATTATACATTCGTATAACGATAGTTAATGACTTATCGGACTTCATATACTTTATAATGACTATATATATAAATGCAAAGAATAAAAAAAATGTTGTAAAGACGATGTACAAATTATATGACCTTCCAGACTTAATATATTTTATAATGATGTTGTTACGAAGACTTGACGGGATATAAACAATGAAATGTGACATTATTTAACGAACTATTTATTTGGACAAGACATAATGGCATTTCCTAAGACACTAGTATAGGACATACACGAGTACAATTAAATCCAAGTACTTACCGGGTGACTTGTGGGCAACGTAGGACTTTTGGACAGATAGTGAGCTTATTTCAGTGTTTCTGACAGTTCGTGTTCCTGTTCGTAGATATAGGATATTTGTGCTTGTGTTGTTTTCAGGTGAGTTTCGTAGCCCCTCTTTTTATAAGTTTTGGGGTGGAAAGTATACTTATTTTCAAATAGTTTTGTCGATTTCTGTTTTATGTTCAATATTGAGCCTGTGCGTATAGAGTTACTTGTGCCATTTGACGTGCTTGATCTTGTTGTATGTGTGTGATTATGTGTTTGTTTGTTGTGCTTTGGACGTACTTATTGTATGAGCTAAGACTTGAGACTTTGGACTAAGGCAGGTACCGTAAGGCCGGAGTTTGAGATATTGAGACATTTGGACTTATTATGGCATAACTCTGCTCGTTATATATTGAACTATTACTTGTTTAGACTTAAAAGAATCGACAAAAGACTTATTTCTTTATTTAGACTTTTGACATAAAACCTACGAACTCACCAACCTTTGTGTTGACACGTTTTAGTATACTTTTCAGGTGCTCAGGCTAATCAGGGATAGAGACTGCTATGCTAGGCTGGACTTCGGAGATTAGTACTCCTTTTTAATCGTCAGACTTTAAGGCTGCATGCCTTGGATTATTTCTTAATGTACTTGGTTGTAATAAGTTATTTTTAGCACTGTTATGACTTTGAACTCATGTTTTTGGGAATATATCTATTATATTCTATTTCATTTAGCAGTATCTATGTAATTCCATGTCGTGCTGTACTTATCATGACACCTTATGTTTCCGCCAACGGTGGAGTGTTACAAGAAGCACATTTATTATACCTTACCAAAAAATACAAATGTTCCACCACAATTAACGATTGTTTGAAATATTTATTAATCTTCTTTTAAATTAGACATTTAAAGTGAAACAAAATAAAATATACATGCATGTTTACGCTTACACCAGAAGTAGTAAGCATTTAATTGGATGATAGTTTCTATATATGATGCATAACATGCATGAGTGAATAGTGATGAAAGAGAAGTTATCAATGTATCATATATGGTTTTTGATCGTTGTACCGCATGATATATTTTTTCAACACACTGTATAAATGAGTATTGTATATATGCGATAGCCAATAAATCGATTTGTTTGGTAGAGATGTCACTTCCGGTAATGAAAAGGGTAACGAAAGGATATATAGGCGACATGTAAGCAGATGTGATATCCGCCAGAATGGTTTTAAGGTGGACCTTGCATCTCAAAAGCACGTAGCACTTCACATGGAGAATAATGTGTTGTACTTGTCTCCATTTTATTACAACTGCTAGCTGTATGGTGGTGTCCCTATGCCAACTCGTCTTATATTTTATGTGGATTTGGTATCTAATAATACTACTTTGATTTTTTTTTGTCGAAATGATGTTGTCAAATTATTAATGTCACGCTGGAAATACAGAAGTTAAGTTATGTACATATATACATAATATACATGGATTGATAAGTTATTAAGTTGCACCATTGTTAAAGGTAATATCGACTTTGAAAACTATACATTAATATTGATGCTTTATGCTATGTATAGGGCATTGCAATTATGATTCGGAAATTCAAACTTGTGTAAAGATTTGATTTTGACATAACACAACTGTAAAAAAGGATATAATTTTCCACGGTTTACAACAAAAACTGTAAAAGAAGAAAAGCGAATTTTTAACAAGATTGAAAATATTTAATCCTGTAGTAAGAAAGTGGATTTGAAAATGTTTAATCGTTTAACTAAGGTGATTCGGAAAATATATATTAGCTTTCCCCCCAAAACAACTTATCTTAGAGTCTCCAAAGTCCAAACAAATTATTCACCTTTTTTAGGCATTCAAAAGTCAAAACAGAGAAAGAAATAAATAGATTCCAAATGAACCAAGCACCGAAAAAAATCATAGTAGATAACATATATATTAGCTATCCAGTTAGCCAATCTTCTCTCAAACAAACCATGAAGATCGATAATAGGATTCCAAATGTTAACCCACGTAGAACTACCACCAATAATGATAACAATAAGGTATTTTGGAAGGTAACAATTTCATCTTTATAGCCATTTGAGCCACCTTATTCTCGATCGTCAACCCCAACACCAATAATTATAGAAGACTTCTCATCAAAATTTATCTTTAAACCGAGAATAAAATAGAAAAATCTAATAGCATTCATTCGAGATAACATCCAATTAAGTTTTTCTTATTCCATTAGCCCGCTAGCAAAACACCATCAGCATAAAAAGGCGAGACACTAACGCTTTGTTATTATTAACACATTTAAACATACCACCTCTGATCACCAAATTGTCTATTGCAACATGAATACCCTCCATGAAAATAATAAACAAGAAATGATCGAGCCATAAGATCCCCTTGTCGAATGCCACGCTGAGTAGGGAAATAAATTCCTGAGTAGAGCTCCCAATTACGAGCACAGAAGATGATAGAAGCCTTAATCCAAGCAATCCATTTAAATCCGAACCCCATTGCCTCAAGTATATACTGTAATTGAGGAACTCCCAAGATAAAGAATTATAGGCCTTGGCAAACTCTATCTTGAATACAATCAAACTTAATTTACATTTTTTGATAGTTTCATTTAAAATAAGGTCATTAATCTGTCTACCTTTAAGAATGTGGGTTGTTTCGGGATCACAACATCATCAATCACTTTTGCAAGACGATCGGCCAAAAATTAAGCGATTATCTTATGTTGGACTTTAATCAAACTAATAGGATGAAATTCAGACATATTCAATTCGTCAGATTATTCACCTAAGGGATCAATGTGATGAATGAGGATTTACAACCCATTTAGGAATGGCAGCCCAATTATAGAATTCATCAATCATTCTGAATCTGGAAATGTGGCATCCCGATTATAAAAACTAATAGGGCGAAATTCACACATATTCATTGGGTTATTCACCTTACGGATCAATGTGATGAATTGAATATATGAAGATTTACATCCGATAGGAATGACACCCATCAAATCTTTTATTGTACTTATTAGCAAAGTAATTAATCATTTTTAATCTTGACTGGCACTGTTAATTAACCAAAAAACCATTATCTTTGATTCCCCGAATAGAGCTCACATGGCGACGTTTTGGAAGAACTTCGAGTTTTCATCACTGTTAACACAAAACTTAACTTTGGGATTTTGTTTCATATCACAGACTCTCATCTAATGAAGATATTTAACAAAGCTTCCGTCTCTTGTAACATAATTAATTTCGATTTATTTCTAGCATTGATGATTTGGTTATGAAGAAGCGCAATCTACCTAGTATGTGTAATTATGTTACATACCAAATGAGAGAACACAACCCAAAAAACTAGCTTAATGGGTGAGAGAGCCCATTTGGTATATAAACCCCACATTGGTTTCCCAAACAACCGATGTGGGACAAGTCCCATACCTTGCAATGGTTTCGATCCATAACAATCGTACCCCCTTAGAGACCGACGTCCTCGTTGGTCACAGCTATGTTGGTCACGGTTGGCACCCTTCTCCTTTTGGGTCCAAGCCACCACTCCGAGTTGGCTCTAATATCACTGTTACGGTTGGAATTCACAGATAGAAGAAATCAGAGAAGAAGAGGAAATTGTATCAAATCATGTCTGATATTCATATGAAACGATTTACAATTATATAGCCATAACTAACCGACCTAACTAACCATCTTTCAATATTTGACACTCTAACACCCCAGACAATTACAAACATATCACTTAGACCCCTTATTCATTTATTATGTAACAATACTCCATCCTTATGAGATTTTTGCCCTCAAAAATCAAAGATGCAAACCCGCACTTCATAGCATTCCATATCTTCCTCAAACTCCCATGATGCTTCAGCCAAAGGCAACCCCTCCCAATGGACCAATACCTTGATAGCAGCCCTATGATGCGTTTAAGGCCTCTTCCTATCTACACATATGTTAGTTTCAACAAGAATATGTGATCTTGGGGATTTGGCATAAATTTGACCTTAGCAACTTTAGTTTGCTCTAGCAGTGAGACTAAAAAGGTGGTGTGCGTTTAAGCTTTTTCTAACAAATTTGGTGCATAGGTATCGTTACCACTCTTCAATGACTGTTGTTTTAAAAGATTGTAGCTTTAATCTTCCCCATTCTCCTAATTGTAACTCCTTTTTGCTCTTATGCATATCAACCTCTTGTTCTTTCTGAATCTTGTCAGTTTCCAAATTACAAATGAATCTTCTTATTTTTCCTTTCTTATTACTTTGCAAGTCCTCCCCACTAGCTGCAAGTATGCCATCAGTAATGTAGAGAATGTGAACACCAAAACTCACTCCATTCAATGCTCCATAAAGTGTCATTTTTATGGCAATGCACCATGTGATATTATACTAGCACTGAACAAGTGGTTTCTTCTTGACCCAATCCAATGTAGTATCTCTGCATACATTCCTGAAGTAAACCCATTCCAATCGAGTACACAAGCAGATTTCAGGAGCCCTTATGGTCTTTTGATTCATCCAATCATTATAGAGCTTAAGAGTCCTGTATAACGTCTTGCCAAGCTGCTGAGATCCCAAACTGATCATCTTCTTAGGATGAATTCCCACATACTCAGGTACTTAATGGATCACTCTTTGGAATTTGTCATTTGATACAATCTGAATAAGGTCTCCAATACTGACATCAATAACACCAGAAATAGGTTCGACATGGGCCCATGGGATTTCATGTTGTACTTTGCTGACTCCTAATTTCAGACGAGGTTTGATGCATACTGAATGATAGTGTACAACAATGGGTTTACCTTTCTCACATTCCAAGTGTTTTAGGTGATCGGGTTCGAGCCTAGGAGCTACTGATGGTAAATCAAAAAGGTCTACTAATTCCATGAGGTGGCTTAAGTAGCCAGCAGTAACATCTTTGTAAGCTGAGGTGAGATCTTGAGAATCAGCATGATATGAATTCAACATATCAACAAGCAACGTGTCTCTCCATTTAGCTTCATCTTGATCCTTAAACTTATGCACAGTTACAAGCATGTCTTCACCGATACTCAACAATCCCATACTTTTCACAGTAGAAGCAAAATCACCGACTTCCACTATACCCTTGATAGTTTCTGATTCATTGGTTACTATATTATCCAAACATGGTAGCCACCCCGGTTTCCAACCAAAAGTATCATTAACAGAAAATTCAAATAACTTGACATACACAACTCCATAAAAAGTCTTCATTTTAATGTAATCATTCTGCCCAAAAATTACATTATCTCCATTCTTCTTATCAACAACTCGTCCATATGAATCCATATTCATTTGATTCATCCATGGCAATTGATTCAAAATAGATTTTTGCAACAAACACTAATAACTCTTATCAAGAACAAATACTTTCTCAGTATCTTTACTCTCCCAACATATAAACAAATGATCAACCCCATTATCACAAGTCTCTTGCACCTCATTACCAAAACCAATCCAACTCGGTTTCCAACCTGATGAGATTTTTGTCCCCAAAAATCATCAAAACACACAATATCACTGAAAAATTGGAATTTCATAACCTCAACCAATACATCTTGACTTAAACTTCCAATTTGACCCGTAAAATGCTTAAGATTAAGATTGCTACTATCGTCCAATATAACAATCCTATCACGATTACTTCCACAGCCAGATTTAACATTGAATTGATGATGTGTGAAATCGAGTAATAAAATTTATAAACACGAATTACCAAAAGACTGACTAGTATACACTCACAGGCAGTTTACCTGATCGCATGCAGTATAGTTAAAAGCTGGTAAGCCGAGATCATTCACAAGGACTATTATAAGCAGTTGTAACAATTAAGTGATTCAAGTAAAATTGGGGTTTTGTGACCGAATTGCCACGTTGCAAGTAGTTAGTGAGAAAAGTCAGTAATCCCTCAGGATTAATCAAAAGAAGATTTTGTTATTTAAAACAATAATTTTAAAGGTCATCCATCTTGATTTTGCTCGACAACATGTTAAGATTGCACATTTGATGAATTTCAAATTCCATTGAGTTGATTCAATGATCGAGATTCAAATTGATCGCTAACCCCGTACCCGTCAAGTTTACAACTTCATTTGACTCTCTTGTTTAAACTAGTTCCAGTATTAAGACCGGTACCCCGAGACGCCTTTTTATAACTTCACTAATTCAACAATGGTTTTGGTCATTTCCGATAACAAATGTGTCTATTGATTGTACCCAACCATTAACTCATTAATTCTTATTAATTATTAATTACCCTCTACCGTACCCGTCATAGAACCAATCGCTTCTAACCAAGCGATCAAAATAACTTCTACCCAACCCGAGTTGCCACTAAGATTGTGCAAAAATTATCTGCAATCAATAATTAATGATCAAGAATTAATAAACTAATATCACGATACAACGTTAAATTGAATCAACTTGAATTATAAAAATAATGCAATCTTTACATATTGTCTCACTCTATCAAGATAAAAACATATTGTATCGAATAAAAACAAAAATAATATATTGTATCGAATGTTGAAATCGTTTGATAATGATAAATAATGGCTAAACAAATCTCTGATCACGCTAGCAATCTTCAAAGAATGATTTCAGATGAAAAACCCTTCAAAAATATGCTTCAAGTCGACTAGAGAACAGAAGATAGGGTTTTACAATAATAAAACACGCTATATATAGGTTTCCAAAAATCTGTGCGGAACCGACCCCCATTGCGGCGCAACAAGTAGTTGCGGCGCAATGAGGTTTGACTTTCGTGTTGACTTGGACTTTCATTGACTCAATCTGACTGAAGACCTGAGGCATTGCGGCGCAACATATATCTATTGCGGCGCAACCTCATTTTCTGACACTTCTGTTGCGGCGCAATGGCCTTTGACTTTTGTTGACCAGCTGATTTCTTCATCCAAACGCTCCAGAATTCATCCGTTAGCACTCGTTTTGGTTCCAGAAAGTCATTTTCTCCAGATTTATGCTTAAATATCTGTCAGTCACCTGAAACACTAACAAATACCATAAACGCAACAATTGTATACATAAAACGACTCAATAAACATGCTAACTTAACTATATTAACCGTGGGAAATGGGTATAAAATACGACATATCAAATCCCCCCACACTTAAGCTTTGCTTGTCCTCAA
This sequence comes from Erigeron canadensis, assembly GCF_010389155.1. Lineage (NCBI taxonomy): Eukaryota > Viridiplantae > Streptophyta > Magnoliopsida > Asterales > Asteraceae > Erigeron > Erigeron canadensis. The sequence continues at coordinate 15,953,783 of NC_057763.1, forward strand.
GCAAATCCAAGTTGAAAACAAATCAAACCTTGGTACATTAAGGAACCACATTTCAGTAATCAAAAAGAAGCTCAACCATAATCAAGAATGAGAATAGATGATTAGGCAGTTTTAATCTTAAATGACAACTGGAATGTTTGACAATACTTGACTGATATACAAGCCTTAATAACACGACTAAGCACAAATGAAACGAACAAATGATATCTCGCCTATCCTACTCCAACTAACTTACTTTTGGGATTGAATTGAATAATCACTCAATAACCAAGTCGTGATGCATAATCTTTTATCCATAGGCTTGTACTAGGTTCGTTCCTTCATCGCCAAGGCGCTAGCGCCCTATAACGTCTATCAGAAGAGGACTTTAAGGGTTGTAATATATCTGAGGCTTAACAAGGTATTTAAACAGGGTAAACAATTAGTGTTAATAAAGAACTAACACAACAAAAACAAAGTTTTCACATATAGTCTAGTCCAAACAAACCCATGTCATTAGTTGCCAACGGTCCACAACCCAAGAAGTTCTCCCGACCATATCCCCAATTGGACGATCCTAAAACCGACACCATTGTGGTATATGACAATCAAACAACTTATCAACCAAACCTAACCCATGTTGACTTAAACAACTTGCCAACTTTAAACACTCTAATCAAATATATCAATTTAAGAACACTTTTTTGGTTATAACGATGTACCAACTAAACTCAATAATCCATAAAAACGATGAAGCTTTTGTTGGTGTTTTTGATGAACCAACTTACATAAAAATGATTTGACAAAAATGAGAAATACCAACTGACAGCCCAAGCTCATTTTTCAATTTTTTCTCTTTTTATTTTTTTCTTTTTCTATTTTTCACATGTTTTATTCTTTATTCATTTTTTTGTGAGCTATTTTTACTCTGACTAATTGGTATTCTCTTAATAAAACAGTGACAAATCATTTATAAAATATCCTAAGATAAAGAATATAGACTTTATCCAAAACCATGACGAAATCAAACTACCCCCATAAGATGAGAATATCCCGACCCGACATAATAAGTCAAAACCCAAACCATCCACAAGCATAGGCAACCAATGATCCACCAGGACTTCGACTATCGGTATGGCGAGGAAAGGTTTATATTTTGGTAGATTTAACAAAGAACAGGCTAATGACAACATGTTTTATATTGTTTCTTGCACTAAAAGTGAGTGCAACATAAAGGTTTTAAACGGGTGGTTCATTAACCAGTGTAGTTAGCTACAAAGCACATTACAAAACACGTACATAACAAATTTTTACGAAACAAGGGTGAAACATACAAAGAACAAAGGTTTTATCCTAAATTTGCCTCTTCCTCATCTAGAAACCATGGAACGATCAACCAGGACAAGTTCTAGAATCAACGCTATCACCGGCATACTCATAGCAAATGAAACCAATCGGAAATGGAAAATCAACCTCAAACTTGCACATCATAGTTCAGAGCTCTAAAAGAGACCCTTACTTCCGGATAAATCCAAAAGCCTAAGAGAGGGACAAATTTACAAGGCTAATAGTTCCCAAAACCGTACACCTATCATACTAGCAATGAATTAATAATCTCGCAATTTGGTGTTTTGGTGCTAATAAGCATGCTAGCAATGTTATTAATCCAGAAGGGATTGCCACGTTAATCAGTCAAAACTCATTCCACAAATTAAAATTTTGTACCAAGGGTGTAGTAGTTACATTGCTCATTTATATCTATAATTAAGTGACAAAAACAATTAACTACAAGGACAAGCATGCAAAATCTTCAAAAATATCCGACTTTTCCCTATTTACCACCCCCCCACACTTAAGTTGGACAATGTCCTCAATGTCCAAGAAACTAAGGCAAACTAAGCGAAATAGGGGAAAGTAAACAAAAAGAAAATCAAGAACAAGAAAAACCTGCCGGGTATCAGTAGTGTTCCATGCGTGAATGATGCCAACAAGAGAATGAGCGATGAACTTACTGCCAGCATATGCATATGACAACCTTGCTATTACACATGAACACACAACAAAGCCAACTTAATAATCATAATATCATTAAGCATGTCATCATCCTACCCTAATTATGCAATGGAAATGGAAATATAATACGATGTCACATCACCCGAAGGGTGGATACAAACCAACTAAGAAAATTAGAAAGTACGGAAAATGAAATGTTCAAACAATAATACAAGCCATCAAATAAAGCTGACAAATGGCTTTCAATTTTCAACCTGCAATCGGATCAATGTGGTGGAGGATGAGGTGGATAAGGTTGGTAACCAGGAATGTTACCATAATCAAAGAACAATCCAGCAACTTGCTCAGCATATGTAGGCTCTGTAGCACCCGCCTCGCTGACATCCATACCTGCATAAGTACCTGTATAACTACCAAAACGGACCGGCATATCCGGTCCTAATGCTCCTGGATCATGACGAGGAGGCGACTCAAACTGATGCTCAGGAGGAAAATAGAAACCTCCTCCAACTCTCTGGTGAGGGATGAACATAGGTCAATATGTCAGAAGATCGGTGGGTGGGCGAAAATCCTGTCCCGTTAACTGTGCCTCCTACATCGGCTGATAACGCCGTGAATCATATACCACTCTCCCCAAACCAGACCCTACCATAGTAACGTCACTACCCACCTGTTGTCTGAAATCGTCCATGCGAGTCTGAAAACCAGCCATGTTCTCCTGAAACTGTTGCTGGGAGGACAACATCTGATTAACTAAAGTAGTAAGAGGAGATAGATCAAATGAGCCTGCGGGGGCTGTAGAAGAAGAAGACGCCCCCACATCAGAAGTGGCACGACGCTTAGGGCGTAGTACAGGCTCGGGCTGCTGCTCAGGTGCATCGGCCATCTCCTCATCATCGTCACCAGCAGCTTCCTCCTCTTCATCATCAGAATCGTCTGCACCAAAATCAATCAATTGTGGAATACCATCCTTCTTCATGGGCTTAATCAACTTCTACCGCTTCAAATCTTTCCAAACAAAAGGTTTCATAGCCTTAAAATTCAAGCTAACTCCTTTTTCACCAACTCCAAAATATTTCACAATCTTAGTAATGAAATGTGCACATACCAACCCACTATCACGAGCACCTTTCAAACCCATATGCCTCGCTAACACATAAGGAGCACAAGCTTTCCTATAAACATTTCCCTTATCAAATAACCTCAACAACCATAAGTCATCCATGTATAATTTGTCCAGATGGTTAGTCCGCTGGACAAAAAAGTGAACTAACATCTTATGGAATATCCGAGGATAGGCGTCTGAATGGTACCCGAACAAGCTCCTTTCCACACTTTCCCTGAAATACGAGAATAATAAGCCCTCTCATTCCCAGTATCTATATGAAATCCAGAGCTATTCCTAACAGAATTAGACAATAGCTGTTCAAAAGTCGGATCCTCTAACATCTCCTGAGTATACATACCAGTAGCTAAACCAAACTCGGGAATAGTGAGGTTCCTATTAACCCCTCCACAACGAAAGGTAATACACCTCTCGGCAAACAAATTCTTAACATTCTCAATATTCGCCACCGCAATAGTGGAGTAAAATTCCAAGCACCGCTCCTTACAAATAAATTCCCTATTCTTGAACACATCACCCCAAATAGTAAACTCCTTATCAATCACATTTCCATCAGGATCATTAGAAGTACCCATAACACGCAGATAGTTACGAATATCATCAAGAATTTCAAGGATTTCCAACATACTACGCTTCATGTACCTTGGTTCAACAATATCTTTTCGGTAAATAGTGGCCATCCTGTTGGTATATTCAATTTTCTTAGCAGCTCCAACTCGAGAAAAAGTCAACCAAGCATGAGAAGGAGTGCCCATGGCAAGAGCCTCAGGTGTGAGACCTTCATTGGGATCAGCAGCAGCTCCTCCAGTAGGTGCAGCAGCCGACGAGGCGCGAGAACTACCTCGTCCCGCACGGCTGGAAGTAGCGGGTTCCTACCCAAACAAGGAAACATTAAAACGATCAACCCCTGAGATAAACATGCATATATAAAAGGCAGACAAAGCAATTCTGATTCAAGTCCTGTTGCGGCGCAACCACACTGTTGCGGCGCAACTTGTTTCTCTGCTTCATTCATAGCGGCGCAACAGAGTGTTGCGGCGCAATGAGGTCTATGTTCTGGGCAAGTCGAGCAGCAGCAGGGACGAATAAACAAAACCAACACTTAATTAAACCCTAATTAATCAAATCCCTTATTCATGAAACAAATCGAATCAAACTTCCAATTAACTAATCCATCCCTCCTTGTTCATCCTCACATAACCACAAATTCGAATCTTTAAGAACTCAAACATGAACTCCAGCAAATTCAAAATAAATTGAAACAATCCCACCTAGTTGAAATAATGAGAGATTAACAAGAAGATACATACCTTTCCTTGTCTAGTCATGGTGAATTTGATGATGATAAAGATTAGAACTTAAAGAAAAAGAAGATATTGGGTTGTTGGTGGGTGGTTCGATCGACAGAGAAAGAAGAAGAAAGAGAAGGGCTTTTCAATTTTTGTCTGTGGGAAAAGTTTAAGGGCACCCGATCCCCTTTTTGATTTTAAAAACGTTGACCCAGTTTTGACTGGGTTGTGGCGCAATGACCCTTGATTTGAATTTGATGTATTTTTTTTTTTTGATTTTTTGATTTTCTGAAAACAACACTCATTGCGGCGCAATGACATGCTGCGGTGCAATGAAAATTACAGGGATTGTAGTTGCGGCTCAATAGAGGTAGTTGCGGCGCAACAAAAACAAGCTATTGTGGCGCAACAACATGTTGCACTGCAATGACCCCCCCCCCCCCACACACCCATTTACCTTTGTTTTCTTCCTAGAAAACAACTTATTGGAGCGCGTGAGAGCGGCTTTCACCTGCAATTCTTATTGAAACACAATATCAATGACAAGTAAACAAATTGTTGAAAAACACGGGTTGAATCCCGCGAAGCGCTTAATTTATTTACGAGTCTTTAGCTAGACTCGTAGCCTTTCTTCATTGCTTCATTTCGAAAAATGGAAGCTCGTCTATGACGACTCCCACATTCTCCTCCTCTTGATGATACAGTTTCAACCTGTGACCATTAACAATAAAAGAAGTTCTATCTGATTTAAACAATTCAACATAACCAGACGGATAAACATGTTTCACTACTACAAAAAGGGCTTTTCTTGACCCGCAATGCGCGTCATAAATGGGTCAGATGACGCGCAAATGCGCGTCAAGGAAGGACCAGTCATAAATTTTCATAACCCGCATTTGGGCGTCATCCGTCTATGACGCGCACTTATGACACGCATTTAATACCCCTTTTTATGGCGTGCCTTTTTGCGTGTCATAACCTATTTTTTTTTTTTTTAAAAAAGTAATTTTTTTCAGTTCCTAATTTTTCTATTAAATGAGAATTAAAAACCTGATAATACAAAATTAAAAACACAAATATCAAAATAACGCATTTCATATATATATATATATATATCAAAACAATGAGGTTAATTCATTATTCAATGGAACAATTATATTGAACATTGTCATCATTTTTCCAAACCATTAGACAATCAGCACATATGTGAGGAAAAGATGCCAGAAACAGCTAATTAAGATGATTCTTCATCAGCCTCCTTATGAGCATCCTAATAATAATACAATAAAGGATTCATTCAACTACACAAGTCGTAAAAAAAGAATGTGGTTACATATGAAGATTGAACTTATAAGCTTACAAGAATCCCAAGTTTTATTAGATAGGAAATTAAACACACAAGAGCATTGATCTTGTGCCATTAGATAGATTTCATAAACGATAAAACTAGAAATCTTACAACATAAAATTGTGCAAAAAATATTTACATGCACAACAGTAGACTATTTTTTCTTCTTTCAATACATTACAATGGATTCATACATAGTGATGTCATAAACCAGAAGTGCACCAGCAACACCTCTGTAGTAAGACCTTGTTATGGATCTAAATGATTCCTGATCGGCTTGCAACACCAAAAATGAGTTACATTACATAAGGTTATGCAACTCCTTAGCGCTATAAGATATCCAGACACAAGAACAGGGTTCCGCATCAGTATATATATAAATAAACTAGCAAATATAAGAACTCTTCACATAAGCAATCATAATGAAGCAAGTAATGCAACATAAATGTAACAAAAGGAGTTACATTACATAAGGTTAAGCCCTGATAAATTGAAGAAGAGAGTAAACCTTTTGTCTTTTAAGACATGTACAATCCCAGCTGCCTCGAATGGAATGCGGGAAACAGGTCTATCTCCATACGCCTGGTATTCTTCCGAACACCTTGAGGAAAAACGACGTCGTTTTAGAATTTTTTTTTTTTAAGCAGAGAAGGTAAGCATTTGTACTAAAAGTAGCCGCCCCTCATAAATATCAAACGAAAAGTCAATAGACATATCGAGTCCATTTACATAAATATATTATAAGAAAAAATCAAGTCCATAAGTTATTTACCTACAAATAGCGGGCACTGTCTTTTGATGAAGAACGTCCGTAGAGATACATAACACGTAAGCCATTTGCTCCCTCTAACAGCAACACCGACCCATGTCTATTAATAGTTATCCTATTTACGGTAAAATTAAGCTCTACATCAACTCGCATCACCTACAGAGATGAAAACCAAAAACCATAAACCATTATTCCTAATCTTTTATTCAATAACTTTCAGTATCACTAGTATCTATATATATATATATATTATATAATAATTTTTAGTTTCACTAGTTATCATATTCTAATACTCGTACTCTATAAGATTAGAGCCCGTATATACTGCCAATCGCGCTCTTACCCTGTATCTCGTTCAGTATGAAACACATCCACGTTACTTCCAACTTCAGTGTCAGAAACTACTCATGTCACCAAACCAAACAAACTCATCAGTACTGCTAAAATCAACAACAAAAAACAACCATTTTAACATCATTTTCGGACCTAACTTCAAGAAAACTGTAAACAACTTTAGAAAACTGAGCTTTAAAGCGGTGTACAAGAACTTAATCGTTTCACTTTTTTACTCATACATCCAGATTACTCGTATAAGCATTCAATAAGTCTATCCACATACACACACATTGTAATATCATCAGATACTTTTGGCTAGAATATGAGAGTAGTTTCAAAAAACAAATGCTTATAAAAGGTTTTCAATCAGCAAACTTGATTTTTATGACCTAGAATTTTGCATCAAAAAACAACGATTATACTATCAATTTCAATCAGAAAACTGTAAGTAGTTTCAATCGATTAATATATATATATATATGTGTGTGTGTGTGTGTGTGTAAGTAATGATAGGGAAATAAATGAATATACCAGATCAATGGTCTTGTTTTTAATCGCTTCGCAACTAAGAACACTGGAGATAGAAGATCCCCTCAATTGATTTGGTGGTGAAGTACTGGAGTGCATCGGTGGTAGTGTGACAGTGGAATCGGCGGCATTTTCAAGGTGGTGGTTTCCAGATCTGACCACCGAGGAGGTGGTACTACTTTATAGATATAGATCTGGATATAGATATAGCTCTTGGCATAGATAGAAAGAGATTGATTTGTTGGTTTGATGGGTTTAACTTGGTGATGGCAGAGGTAGGAAGGCTAGATCTTGGCGGTCCGGCGGTGGATGCGCAGTGGTGTTAGCCGGAAGTGGTGGTGATTGGGAACCTAAATTGAAATTGAAATTGAAATTGAAATTGAAAGAGAAGATTGATGCGTGTGTGAGAGCGAGTGAGAGAAAATTTAGATGAAAATTTAGAAGGTTTTGATTGAGTGAAAATTTAGGCAGATGAAAATTTTTTGATTGTAAAAGAGTTACTTTACAACACAACAAGTAAATGATGCCTAGGGAATGTAAAAAAAAAACGATGACCCCTATTTAGGACGAAGCAAAATGAGGGTCATCTAGAAACCTATATTTTAATAGATTATGACCCATATGTTATGATGCTTCTGAAAACGTGTCATCCCCCACAGAAATTTTACTCGTAATGACCTTTATTTTATGACGTCTCACTTTGCGCGTCATCTATTAGTGTGGGTCATAAAAACCGGGTCAAGGATCGCCCTGTTTCTAGTAGTGTTTGATCACAAAGGGGCCGGTCCACCTAGATGTTAACTTGGATTGCTTAAACTTGTACTTGGAAAGGAACAACAAGACTTTATCATTGGCTTTAAAATCCTTCTTTCTAAGCTTACGATCATGCCACACTTTAGTTCGTTCCTTATAAAGCAAAGAGTTATCATAAGCATACAACCTAAGTTCATCTAATTCATTCAGTTGCATAGATCTTAACTCATCGGCTTCAACCATATCCATATTGCAATTCTTGAGTGCCCAATAGGCCTTATGCTCAATTTCTATAGGAAGATGGCAAGTCTTGCCATAAAGCAACCGGAATGGGGTAGTCTCTATCGGTGGCGGTCCTAAATGCCCATAGAGCATCGTCAAGCTTGGTGGACCAAGACTTCGGGTTATCTCCTACAGTTTTCTCAAGAATTCTTTTCAATGCCTGATTGGTATTTTCAACTTGGCCACTCGTTTGCGGGTGGTATGAGGTTGAAAAGCGGTGATTGACACCGTACCTCTTTAGCACCTTAGCGAGCTGGTGATTCGTGAAATGACTTCTGCGGTCACTGATTAAGGCCTTGGGCATTTTAAACCTACAGAAAAGCTGTTTTAAAAAGTGAATGACAACATGTGCATCATTCGTTGGCAAGGCTTTAGCCTCAACCCACTTTGAAACATAATCAACAGCAACAAGGATATACAAGTTCCTATGTGATAGGAGAAAAGGTCCCATAAAATCTATGCCCTAAACATCAAAAACTTCACATACCTGAATAAAGTTCTAAGGCATTTCATCACGTTTGGAAATGTTACCTTGTCTTTGACACACATCACAAACTTCTACCAAAGTTTGCGCTTCCTTGAAAACAGTTAGCCAATAGAAACCAACATCATACACTTTCTTACCGGTGACAGACGACCCATAATGTCCGTTGGATGGCCTGTGGTGACAAGCATCAAGAATTTGTCGGGATTCGTCTTCCGACACACACCTCCTTATCGTTCCATCTGCACAAATTGTAAACAAAAATGGATTTTCCCAAAAATAATGCTTAGCCTCGGTAAAAAGTTTCTTCTTTTCTTGCTTTGACATGTCTTCGGGAATCACACCTGCACCAAGATAGTTAGCAATATCGGCATACCAAGGTCCTGTTTCAAGCTTCATCAAAAAATCATCAGGAGAATCATCATTAATCTCATGCTCTTGTAACTCCTCACGGTGAGGGTTTTCGAGCCTACTTAGATGGTCAGCTGCCACATTTTCGGCCCCCTTTTTGTCTTTTATTTCAATGTCGAATTCTTGCAAAAGCAAGACCCAACGAATAAGACGGGGCTTGGCATCTTGTTTCGAGAACAAGTACCTTAGAGCAGAGTGATCAGTATAAATAATGGTCTTGTTAAGGACCAAGTAGGGTCAAAATTTGTCAAAATCAGAAATAACAGCCAACAACTCTTTTTCAGTAACAGTATAGTTCTGTTGGGTTGGATTCAAGGTCTTGCTAGCATAGGAAATGGGGCGGCAATGTTTATCCTCCCTTTGGCCTAGAACCGCCCCTAAAGCAAAGTCGCTAGCATTACACATCAACTCGAATGGTAATGACCAATTAGGTGGAGTCATAATAGGTGCATTGGTCAAATTTTCTTTTAACAAGTTGAATGCATCAAGACACTCTTTATCAAACACAAATGGGACATCCTTCTCTAACAACTTAGTCATAGGTCGGGTAATCTTGGAAAAATCCTTTATGAATCTACGGTAAAAACTGCATGACCCAACAAGCTTCTAATTGATTTCACATTTGTGGGTGGAAGCAATTTACTTCTTACATCAATTTTAGCTTTATCAACCTCTAACCCTTCCTTAGAAACTTTGTGTCTGTTAGAAATCCAAAATAGTGATAAATTGTAATTTAGACAAGAGGACTTTCTTGTAGTTAAGTCATAGGTGTATGATTACTAAGGTTGAGGGGCTAATTGTGATAAATAGCATAATTGTATAGTTAGCCTATAAATACCCCTCATAACCTTAGGAATCATAACTTTGTAAGCCTTACACTCACACATTAATTCCAGTCAGCAACTTTACTTTCACACACATACACTTTCTCTCTCAAAACATACACAAATACCAAGAACACACACTCACCAAAACCGCCATTGATGACGTGAATTCGGTGCTAGAAATCGTGTTATCACATGTGGTATCAGAGCAAAACATCGTTTTGATTCGATCCATAACTGAATTCAATCACAAATTCATCAAAAATCAAAAATATTTTCATATTTTTGTACGTCATTTTAAGTTCACTGTTCTATCAAATTTCACATCTTTAATCACATAAAATCATAAATATTTGTTCACCAATAGATTCGTGATAGTTTAAAACATAACCCTGTCAAGTTTCAAGTTCCAATTCAATCTAAATCTCAAGTTTGAATTGTAGCTTTTTGGCATGATTTTTGGGTTCTCAATCGGTTGTGTTTTGTGTTGAATTCTGTTAATCGGTGTGTTGCTAAGGCAAAAACAAACAGTTTGCAAGTGATTTCGAATTCTAACTCCTAGTAAATCAAAAGTCATTGAAGCTTTTTGAAGTTATTAATGGAGTTCATATTCAAAATTGTTTTGATGAAGAAGATGATGAACCTAGGAAGATCTTGCCAAGATCGTCATAGCCTCTGAACTTTTCATTTTTCTTTCTAGTGCTTTGTGGCTTGTAGGACGATCGTTCTGACAAGTGTTTGTGTTTGGAGAAGTGTTTGTTGTGGCTAATTAATCCATTCGGATTGGTTTGGTTAATTCAAACATTTGGAAAGTGTTTGATACTTGAAGTTTTTAAGCCAAGAACCTAGGATGATCTTTATCAAGATTGTCCCAGTACACTGAAGCTAGGACGATCCTGACCAAGATCGTCCCAGCATTGTGAAATAGGACGATCCTGACAAAGACCGTCCCATTTCCTTTCAAGACCGTCCCACTATTCTTGTACTTTGGTGTGTTTTGGTTGATCATTTGAGATTGTTATGATTGGGAATCACACACTTCTTGGGTAACTAATCTTCTAGATTGGTTTTGCTCAATTCCTTTCATTCCAAATCACACTGTTACTCTGTCCAAATCATCCCAAAACACTTAAAAATTCTCCAAAATCAAACAAACCCTAAAACGATCTTGCCAAGATCATTTCACAAGACCGTTTCAAAAATCAAAACAATCTTCATTAATTCATTTCATTTCCTTTACTTCAATCCAAAAACAAACCTTAATTTCAGTTTCATTTCATACATAGCTAAATTTCACACAATTTCAGTTTCATTTCCAATTTTCTTCTAACTCGTAATTCAATCCAATTTTCAAATCAAATCAAGTTCAAATGGTTTCTCGTGAAGCATTGGCATTAGGTTCCGATACAAGACCTCCAGTTCTCTACCGTGGTTCCTATGGACTATGGAAGAAAAGATTTATGGACTATGTGAAATGTCAACCAAATGGTCACCTGCTTAAAGATTCCATCCTTAATGGATTTGCAGTTCATCGCCATCCCACTACCGGTGCAATACTCACTCTTGATCTTTTGAATGTTGAACAAAAAGATCGAACAGCTACGAATAACAGAGCTAGATCATGCTTATACAAAGCACTACCAGATGAAATCTATGGCTCTGTTGATTCTTATGATACAGCCAAGGAGATATGGGATGAGGTGGCAAGACAAATGGAAGGATCTGATGTGACTTCAACAATAAGATTGACAAATGTGTTGACTGAGTTTGACAACTTCAGCAAATTGCCAAATGGATCTCTAGAGGCTGTCTACTGTAGGTTCTGCAATGTCATAAATGAACTTAGGAAGAACAATGTCAAGAAATCAGAGATTGAGTTAAACATCAAATTCATCAAAGCTCTTGGTCCAGAATGGGAAGATTTTGGAACACAGATTAAGCATCATCAAAATCTGACCAAGTTCACCATTCATAATCTTCATGAATCTTTCAAACTCAATGAACATCAAGTTCTAAACAAAGCTTCATCAAGCAAAATGCCAGAAGTTGTATCTGCTGATCCTTTGGCTTTGATTGTTGAAAAGAAGGTTTCTGAAGTTCTTAAGAGGCAAATGGTAGTTGTTTCTTCATCTAATGAAGAGGAGATGATTTGATGGCTACAAGAGATGGTGTTTCAGATGAACTATATCAAGCTCTTGCCGAGGTAACAAAGCATTTCAAGAGGAAATTTTACAAAGCAAGGCCAACAAACAACAATCTCCGTACTTCTTCTACAAGTGCATTTCCCAAGAAAGATCACTATCATCCTAAGAGCTATGGGCAAGGTGAAGCAAGTGGATCAAAGCATGGTGAGAAGAAGGAAGCTAGTGAGAAACAAGTTGTGGAGAAGGGTAAAGCATCAGACAAAAAGTGCTACAATTGAGGAATAACAAGTCATTTTGCTATTGATTGCAAGCAACCTCGAAAGCGGAACTATGAGTACTACAAGCTGAAGATGTTGTTAGCCAAACAAGTTGAAGCAGGTCATGCATTGCTTGCTGAAGGTGACAAATGGCTATTGCTCTCAGATGATGAAGATGAAGATGAAGATCTCTCTACTAATGTTTGCTTTATGGCGAGGTTGGCCAAGGACAAAGTTTTTGAAGCTGAAAGCACTGATGATGAATACCCAGATGATGAGGTAAATCTCGACTCTACTTTTTCATCAATTAAAGATAAAGAGTCATGTAGATTAGCTTTGTCAAACTTGACAACTCAAATCAAATCTTTAGCCAACAAAAACAAAAGGTTGCAAAATAGTAAATCATTTTCTAAAAGTAAATTTTCAAAACTTCTTGAAGAACATTTGAAATTACTTTTTGAACATGATGCTATTAAACAAGACTTTCAAATATATAAAGAAAAAGTGTTGGTTAAAGAGTGTGAGTTGAATGCCTCTCCTGATTCTAAGCTATTACAAAAATGTCACAATCTTGAAAAGACCATTCATGATCTTGAAAAAGCCAATCAAGATCTTGAAACCCAAAAGACCAATGAATGGCTTCGGGCAAATGCTAGACAAATGGATGTTGATATTCTTAATAAAAAGCTCCAAGAAGCTAAACCAAACAATGTTGAACTCGAAAGAAAGATTTCCGACTTAAATCATACTTGTTTTCTAAAAGGTATTGAGATTGAGAATCTTGAAAAACAAGTTGAGGAATTTAAAAAGAATATATACTTTTTTATCAAGAAAAGTTATATAAAGTTGAACAAAACCCTCTATTGGATTTCACTGCATATTTCAACAAATCAAAAATTGACAAAACGGATCTTCTTCTCGGGTTGGGATTTGAGAATATCACTCCATTACAAAAAGCCAAAGAGGAAATTGAACCTTTGTATGATGAAAAATTTCTTCGACTTGGTATGGTACAACAATTTATTCGTCCATTGGATGACGAATTTGAGACTGATGAAGTTAAGAGAATACCTAAAGATGAATTTTTGGTTAATTATGATGCTTTAAATGCTTCATACAAATCTAAAGAGTCTTCAATTTTTAAAATTGGAAGAAATAGTATCAAATTTTCAAAACCAAGAATCTATCGGTAATTCACCTAAACCAACTAAAATGTATGTTCCAACCACAATTTTGGAAAAACAAATAGAAGCTTTACAACAAAAGTTGGAATCTCAACAAAAAGTTATTAATCACCTAAAGTCTCAAAGTCCGATTTCAGAGGATAAATTTGTTGTTGTTGATACCAAGAAATTTTGTGAGAATATTTCTACTCAAACTGACCTAAGTTATTTAGTAGACCATTCTACCCAAACTACTTGTGATTCATCTACAAATTCCTCCACTCAAACCTTGACTGATTCTCTTGAATGTACTTGTCAAAATTCTGCTACTTTAATAGCTGATGATTATGTGCAATCTGATTTATCTGATGAAGAACTTGCACATAGTTTAGTTTTGATATGGTACTTTTATAGGTTTTTCACATGCAATTCAATTGATGAGTTAGTTGTTCACCCTAAGCTTAGTACTAGTATAGGTGTTGATACTTCTACTCAATTTTCTTATGAGACCAAAGATGTGTCAGTTCAAGTTGACCTGATTTCTGAGACTACCCATAATGTGAAGATGGACACCAAGATTCCTAATTTTTCAAAAGAATTTAAAACTAACCAACCTTGTAAGTCCCAACTATTACTAGATGGGTGCTGAAGACACCTCTATGTCAATGGTGAGTGAACTTTGCAACACAATCAATTAATCTGGATATGACCAGTTTGATTGATTGTGTACCAGGTTAACTGGAGTTAATATTAAGGTGACAGAATGTGAAAGTCAATTCAATGCAATAATATAAATGACAAGTATATAAATTGGTGAGACAATATGTAATTTTCAAGTGTATTTTATTGCCAATCTCTATCTTCCATTTGTTGTCTTCGACTTCAAAAGGAAGGTCTTCAGATTCTAGTCTTCATATCTCAATTGAAGGAAGTCATCAGTTGCTTAACTGTACAATGCAACTGGACTTCTAATATTTCGGACAATTCTTCATGCTCTCCAGATGTCGCTGGAGAGCTCCAGTTTGCAGCTTAAACTGGACCTAACAAATTCCCCCTAATTGTCCTGAAATATTGCCAAGTATTTTCAAACTTGTTTCTATACAAGTTTAAGTTTGAAATACTTGAGTTTGATAAAACCTATTAAGTTTCCAAGACATTTTTATAGATCATCAAATGTCTTGGGTTTAGTTTTAATTGTTTGTAGATCTTATCAGATATCTAACTTGTGAGTTACAATCTGGCAACTTGTATATACACAACTTTTACAAAGAAGTTACAAGAAAGTAAATAAAATTACAAGTAGATAGATAGAAGGAAAACTTAAACAGATGGCCCTTCGCCAGTTTTCCTTCTTTTTGCAACTGATGAAATTGGCTGTTTGTCCTCAAGATCAAGGCCTAATCTCTCTTCAATGTTTTCCTTGAACTTGATAAGATTTTACAATACATATTCCCAGCCTTTTTCAACCTTGTTCTTCTTCTGCCTCCCTTCCAGCAATCCCAACATCTCCACATGCTCTGAATGACCATACTGATGGACATCAGGGTTCTCAGTTGTTCTCTTAGGTCCACCAAAGTATTGTACCTCAACAACAAAATGTTTAGCACCAGGCTTGATCGAAACTTTAACATCAGTGATCTTACCTCTATTGTGCCTTCGACGCTGTACATCAGACAAATATGTGCGAGCCTCTGATTCATTTGTCAGTTTAATCTTGCTCGTGCTCAGTTTTTGAGTAGCAGCTCGAATATCATCAGTTTTGGGTTCAGATGGTTCTACCCAAGTCCTCAGATTTGCATCTCTTGATAAAGCTTTTTGTTTTCTTCCTTTGGACTTGGGTGGAGTCAATACTTTGCTAACAACCTTCTTAACTTGTTCAATTCTTTTGAGAATCCTTTCTGACCTTATCTCTTTGGCCTTCTCCACCGATACATTCAAACACTTGGCATCAAGTCCAGCCTCATCATCTTGATAGTTTTTGTCCAGTTCAACTTCAAGCATCTCCTTCAGTGCATTGACAATCCTTGGGTCTTCTTTGATTTTCTTGTATTCCACAAGTGTCAAGCCCAGGAGTTGAGCATCAGTTACATCAACAAGAGGGGTTGGAAGATTTTTTCTTGATTTGAATTGATTCGCCTTCATTTGTTTCTTCCTTTCTTTGACCAGATATCCCACTCTAGCTAGTTTCTGACTCTCGCTTTCAGTAACTGGAGGCAATTGATCAACATTGCCAGTTTCCAACATGGGTGCATCGGTGGCAGGTTCCATAGGGTCATCAGTAGCAATGGCCTTTCCCTTATCCACATTCCCTTTCACCACATCATCAAATGATTCAATTACCTGCTCACCAGCCTCAGTACTGGTAGCAACAACCATCTCCTTCCCTGCACCTGAAGTTTCAACAAGAGTGTGAGGGGCATGAACAGACCTTTCCCCCTTGGCAGCATCTAGTCCTTGACTTATAGCTTCAAATTCGGCATGACTGGAGGGCAAGCGATCTAGAGGCTGCCATGCTTGCATTGTCTTGCACTCTTTGAAGACTCCACATATCATGCGAACTGTCCTCTATAGATGATTGATCTCTTGTAACTGAGTCATTACATTTCCACTTGTTTGTTCTTGACTCTTTAAGATTTGTTTAAGTATGGAGAGATCATCTGGAGAAAGCCCAGTTGCAGGGACTTCCTTAACAACTTCCTGCACATCCTCTTTACCTTTACCAACTTCAGTGGTCAGATTTGATATAGCAGTTGAGTGATCAGGCACTTTGCTGGCCAGTGTATCAAGACTGCACCTCAACCGATCGATCTCAGATGTAATGGGAGTGAGATCAACCTGGGGCACTGCAATCTTGGTGATCTCAGACATCACCTTTTCAATCAACCTTCTCTCACTGGCAGCCAAAGTTTCTTCAATCTTAAGACCCACTGAAGAGGCCAACTGACTGCCAAGCTCAGTCACATCTAGGCCAGGTTTGTTACACAATTCTTGCACCTGCCTTTCCAAATTCTTAATATCAACCTCTGATGATCTGACAGTGTTGTTCAGCAGGTTGGTTATTGATGATGTGACTCCAGATTGAGTCAGTGCGAATGCCTCCCTTAAAGATGTTGCCAGTTGGTTGGAGGATTCCACTAACTCATTAAGCTTGCCAAACACCAAGTCCTCATTAGCTGAGAACTTGTTAATCCCCAGGTCAACCACCTTGACATTCTGCATATGATCCTTTTGGTACCTGGAGAGGGACTTGGTGTTTTTGTCTAGTGTCTTTTGAATCTCCTCAACCCTCGTGAGAAGGTTCGAGAGATCGGCTTGGAAAGACACAAATTGGCTTTCCAGTGACGGAGGAGAAGGAGTCACTGGACCAGACCTAAAAGCTACAGGTGCAACTGGACGAGGTATGACAATATTTGGTTCTCCAGTTGCAGTAGCATCAGTTGATAGAAGAGGAGGGGTTGTAGAAATGAAGGGAAGAGATTCAAATTGTCGTTCATGCTGAGAATGCTCAGGTGTGAACGACGGCGACGGTGGTGTTAGGATGTGTCTATTTCTAGGCACACCCATAGAAGAAAGTAGTTGGCGAGAGGCGAATACTGGAGGTATATCTGAGCTTTGTAAGTTAGTTGGGGAAACTGAAACATGGGGTTCTTGGGGTTGACCAAGGAGAGAAGGGAGCTGATCAAGTACAGTTGCATTAGCCATCTCCTGGTCACAGTCTCAGATGAATCCGAAGACTCAAGCTGAAACTCACCCTCATTTATGCCAAGATCCATAAATGTTGGGGGTAGCTGAACAGGTTGTTCAGACTCCTGATGACCAGTTTGAGTATCCACAATGGTTTCATCAGTTATGGGATCCGTTGCCAAGGCATCTTCTCCTTGGAAAGAGGTAACTGGAGCCTCAACTACAACTGCTCTTTCCTCAGTTGCAATATCACTGGCTACGGCTTCAGAGACCACAGTCACAGGCTGTGACTGGTCAGATGTAGCAAGTTCTGATCTGTATCTTCTTCTACTTTTGGTAGATCTCCTTGCTTTTGGAATTGCCTGGATACCTGAGGGGAGGTCTCCAGCTTCTGCCATAGTCACATCACCGGCAGACGAACTAGTGGGTCCCTCATTATTTTGAGGCCCGCCCAGTTGCCTTTCCGACTCACCAGATGGTGGTGCATCAGTTCTAGAGAATGCAAGCAGCATTCTAGGGGAAATCTGGACTTCATCAGAAGTGGACAAAAGATTGTCCAGATTCCTTAATAATTCTGGCACAGAGAATAAGGATTGTCTATTATTGTACTCTTCTCTGCCTAGAATATGGATGAAACAAAGGGATAGAAATCTAGAGAATGGGACACAAGGACCCCTGTTGTCTTTCAACTTAAATACCAGGCTTCTAAAAAGGATATTAGCAAAATCCACCCTTAGTCCATTCCATAGGCAGTAAGCCATCTCTGCCTGGAAGGAGTTAATCTGGTCCAAACCACCAGAACTCCCCCCCCCCCCCAAACTTTCCACCAAGTGGACCATGAAGTACTTCCAGGATGGTGAAAGCCCTCTCATAGTGATAGATCCCTTGGTTTTCAACACATCCCCCTCCACAACTTCTTTATTTCCCATGTCAAGGAAGACCTGAAGGAAATTGATATTTGAAGGAATCACCACTGGACTTTCATCTTGTCTCCAGTAATTGAGGTTAAGGGCCTCCCTCAATGTTCCAGTGGTGATGGTACACGGGACTGAGCAGTCATCTGAAAGAGAAGAAGTGTACCAGAACTCGCACAAGTAGTCGTGAAACAGCTTGCTTGGGTTCAGAGAAAAGGCATCGCTGAGGGGAGAAATCTGAAGAAAGGATTGGATTTTCCCAATAAGAGAGTCAGCGGCCTGGTACCCTTGAAGAGATGCCATTGGATTATTTGGATTTAATTTAATTAACTTTGGACTAATGGGAGCACCAGTAGCACGAGAAACATTTTGTGATGGAGTATACTCAGCAGTGAGTAGATTCACATCACGGGAACGAGATGAAGAAGAAGATGATTTAGGAGCCATTTGTGATTTTGGATTTAGGGTTTTGGATTTAAAGAAGAAAGAGAGAAAGGGATCTCGAATTATGAATGATTGGAAGAGTAAATGAAAGGAATTTTGAGTGAAGTAAATGAGAAGGATATTTGGTGGGGGTATATATAGGTAATAAAATATTACCAAAATATATACGAAAAGATATTTTAGTCCCCAAATTTTGAAATAATTTGTAAAAAATTGATTTTCAGAAATTTTGAGAATTCAAAAACATTTAATACCTCCCATCAAGCATTTAATGCTATGACGGCTGGTATTCCCACTCACCCACTAACTTCATCAACTCCCATAAAAAGTGCAGTAACTTTCAGCAAAAAAGTCTTGACACGTAAGACATGTCAGGTGACGTTTGTGAGTGCGAGATAAGCACTCGAGTAACATCACGTGTCACAAGTATCCACCAAGTAAAACATAACGTTATAAAATCTGGCTGACCACCAGTTTAAGACAAGACCAAACTAGCAAACTGGAAAAATTTTCCAGATGCCAGTTTCAACTGATGACTTTCAGTTGCATTTTTCAAGGAAAAATAAAACAAATTTTAATTTGAAAAATATTTTGAGTCTTTTCCCCCTAAAAATATGATCCATTTGATCAATGACTAGTCTTTGAGTACATCAAGGCGTTCAATCTCCAACCAATCAAGGATCACCTAGACCATCCTCAACTGGAGGGCCTCTCCAGTTTAATGAGGATTTAACATACCTAGTTCACTGATGAGATGTTTAAAAGTTTTCTCATCAAGAGGTTTTGTAAAAACATCAGCTAACTATTTATCAGTGGGGATCCTTTAGTCAACAACCATTAGTAAAGAACAGGATCAGACCAAGTGCGAGATTGGATGAAATGTATTTCAATGTCTCCTTTCATAACATGATCACGAATGAAGTGATACCTGATGTCAATATGCTTTGTCTTTGAGTGCATCACTGGGTTGTGAGATATAGCAATTGCACTGGTGTTGTCACAAAAGTTTAGGGTTCTTGTGAATTTCATACCATAATCAAGCAACTGGTTTTTGATCCAGAGAATCTGGGCACAGCAACTGGCCGCAGAAATGTATTCTGCCTCAGCAGTAGACATTGAGACCGAAGTCTGCTTCTTACTGGTCCAACTTACCAGTTTTCCCCCTAGGAAGTGACATCCACCAGTTGTGGATTTTCTATCAATCTTACAACCTGCATGGTGTGAATCTGAATAACCCATTAGATCTAACCCTGAGCCTTTGGGATACCAAAGACCAAGGCTAGGGTACCCTTTCAGGTACCTGAAAATGCGTTTAACAACATGCAAATGTGATTCTTTTGGATTAGCCTGAAATCTGGCACATAGACATGTTGCAAACATAATATCTGGTCGACTGGCAGTTAAATACATCAGTGAACCGACCATTCCACGATATTCCTTTTACTCCACTGGTTTGCCATTTGGGTCAGAGTCCAAATTTAATGAAGCTGAAATAGGTGTGGTTTTTGATGGGATTGAATCATATTTGTATTTTCTTCACAAATCTCTGACATATTTTTCTTGGTTAGTAAAAATACCATCCATGGTTTGTTTGATTTGTAAACCTAAGAAAAACGTTAATTCACCCGTCAAACTCATCTCATATTCTTGAGACATAATTTTCGAAAACCTATTACACATTCTATCATCAGTTGACCCGAATATAATGTCATCAACATAAATTTGTACCAGTAACATATTACCTTTTTCTTTCAAGATGAACAAGGTATTATCTATTGCACCTCTTTGAAAACCATTTTTAAGAAGATGTTTAGTTAGAGTGTCATACCAGGCTCTTGGAGCTTGACGAAGACCATACAAGGCTTTGTTCAGTCTATATACCCAATGAGGATGCTTTTCATTTATGAAACCTGGAGTCTGCGTAACATATACTTCTTCTTCCAACTTGCCATTCAGAAACGCACTTTTGACATCCATCTGGAAGACCTTGAATTGCAAATGAGCAGCATAAGCCAAGAAAAATCTAATGGCTTCAAGTCTTGCAACTAGAGCAAAAGTTTCATCGAAATCAACACCTTCTGCCTGACAATAACCCTTGGCAACCAATCTTGCTTTGTTCCTTACAACGTTGCCATCTTCATCCATCTTGTTCCGGTAGACCCACCTCGTTCCAATAGGTTCTTTCTTTAACCCTGGAGGACAAGGAACAAGTTCCCAAACATTGTTCCTTTCGAACTGGTTGAGTTCTTCTTGCATAGCTTCAACCCAGCTTGGATCGCCAAAGCCTCGTCAATCTTCTTCGGTTCAATCAGTGATAAGAAGGTGACGTTCAAGCATTGATCACTTGTGGCTCTTCTAGTCTGAACCCCACTATCTGGATTACCAATAATCTGCTCGATGGGATGAGCAGCAGTCCATTTAGTGTATTGACTAGGTTGATATACTACAACATCAGTGCAAGACACCTGACGATCTCCAACAGATGTAGCAACTGGAGGAGGATCAGTCCAAACTACTTCAACTTCATCACCAGTGTCAACTGAAGAGTTAACACGATTATCTTCAAACAAGGGTATATCTTGAAGAACTGGAGAAGCTTGAACTGGTTCTGATGTTGTTGTGGCACGTACATCAGATCCAATTACCAGTTTTTCAGGTAGGTTAAAACTGATAGAAGGATAAAATGAGGTGTCACTGGAGCTTTTCTTTTCCTTAACTGGTTCCAAGACTTGATGTCTGGAAACATTTTCTGGTGTAGTAACTGATTGATGAACTTGATCAGATACACCAAAATCAACTGGGACAACTGAAGATAAATCAAGGGTTGGTCTTTTGTTGATTGTTTCATTTGATTCATCGAATGTCACATGAATTGTCTCATGTACCTTTTGGAGTCTATAATTATAAACTCTATAGGCTTTTCTTATATCTGAATACCCCACAAAGACACCTTTGTCAGCTTTTGCATCAAACTTTCCCAACTGACTAGAATCGTTTAAGATATAAACTGGACAACCAAATACATGAAAGTATCCAATATTTGGTTTACGATTCCTGAGGACTTCGTAGGCAGTCTTCCTGTGTCTCTTGACATAAACTGACCGGTTTTGGGTGTGACAAGCAGTTGCCACAGCTTCAGCCCAAAAACAGGTGGGAAGACCAGATTCAGACAACATACTTCTGGCAGCTTCAATCAATGTGCGATTCTTTCTTTCAACCACACCATTTTGCTCTGGAGAACGAGCTGACGAGAAGTTTTGAGAAATGCCAGTGTCAGTGCAAAATGTCTCCAATTCTTTATTAATGAATTCTGTACCATTATCACTTCTCAACTGACACACTTTCTTGGTATACTTGAGTTCAATTCTTTTGATGAGAGAGATCATTTCACCAGGTGCATCACTCTTTGATCTGATAAATATCACCCAACAAAATCTGGTGTATTAATCGACCACAACTAAAGTGTATCTCTTGCCAGCTTTAGTTTGAACATTCACTGGCTCTTTTCTTTTTGCCCATTTCACACCCTGGACATGGCTTCTCCTTTGTAAAGGAAAATAAAGGTATCCCATCCACCAGTTGCTTCCTTGACAACTTGTTGATATATTTGAAATTAAGGTGGGATAACCTTTTATGCCACAGCCAGTTGGTGTCCTCATTAGCCTTGACATAGAAACAATGTTCTTTTGGAGCAGGCTCCATGTCCATGATGTACACATTCCCTTTTCTTGGTGCAATCATAACCACCTTCCAATCCTTGTTAAAAACAGTGCCTTGAGCAATATCAAACAGTACCTTATATCCATCATCACAAAGTTGACTGACACTTATTAGGTTATATTTCAAACCATTAACAAATGCAACTCTTGTGAACTGGATCTGCCCATTGTCAACAACACCATATCCTTCAGTTTTCCCACTTCCATCATTACCAAATGTCACTGCCGGTCCATCACAGACAGTGAACTCTTCCAGCATGGGCTTACATCCGGTCATAGTCCGGTCAGCAGCGGTGTCCAGATACCAAATATTCTTCTTTCGATCGCCCTTCACACCCAAGCAAATGATTAGTTATTTTTGTGAACCCATCTTTTCTTGATGGGTCCATTGGACTTCTTCTGAGAAGTCCCAGGAGTTTGACTTGGTGTACAACTGGATGAAGAAACTGGAGGGTTCTCTCCAGCTTCAGGAGTAAAAACAATTGGTTTGAGATGAACTTTATCCTCCTTTTTCTTTTCAGAGTTTGCTCCTTTCCGAGCAGATTGTTTTGTCTTTTGTTTTTGAGGAGGGGTTTTGACATTTTGTTTTTCAACTGAAGAAGATGAAGCTCCTTCCAAATTTTTGATTCTGGCAGTACAACTTTGTACCTGCCTTGACAAACTTTGGAGTTGATTCTCCATTTTTAACAAAATGCTTTTCTCATCAGGCTGCTGGCCTATGGACTTGGTCCCAGCGGGAGTTTTACTCATTTGAGTTGTAGACTCATTTGACTTGTGAGGTAAAGGATTGTCACCAGATTCCTTTTTAACTGGAGCTTTAGCCTTCTTGGCTCCAGTTTTGACCTCAACAGGGTTGGTCTTAGTGGATTCAGATTTGGCAGTGTCAGAGGAATCATAAGGAGTTTCAACTCTAACAGATTCTGGCAATTGGTGAATTGTGGGTAAAACAACTGCCATCTGAAGATCACCAGATTTCCAAGCAGTTTTTTGAGCATCAATGGTTTTTGAAAAAGCGTCATAATTTTTACCAGATGCTTGTACCCAAGAATTGATAACCATGTGTTCCTTTTGAAGATCAAATTTTAGTTTTTGGTTATCTTTTTCAAATGCCTCATTTTTCAAATCTGACTCTTTAAGAGCCAACTGGACACTTTGCAAATCATTTATTTGACCTTTCATGCTGTTAAATTCAACCAAAACTGTTTCCAAGTATCTTTCACAGTCAGTTCTCATGGTTTCAACAAATAACAAGTCATCATTCAATGATTCAGCAATATCCAGTTTCAATTCTGAATCTAACTCGACATCGTAATCCCTTACCTTCTTTAAAATGATGTCAACCCATATTCCAGAAACAACATCATCTTTCACCACTGGTTGTTGATTTTCTAATGCCATGAAACACATATCTCTAATCTCTTCCTCATCATCAGATGAGTCATCAGAGAGTTCCCATTTCCCTTTAGTTTGTGCCATCATGCACTTGTTCTTTTCTTTCTCTTTTTCTTGTTCAAGTGACATGAGAGCAATCTGGGCCTTAAGTTTCTTATATTTGGCCTTATAATCATCAATTTTAACAAAATTTGGGACAATAGGACCAGTTTGGTTGTTCATCTGACTAGATCTGCATTCCTTCATGAAATGACCTTTCTTACCACAATTGTAGCAGATAAGGTTGGCCTTATCCAGAGGAATTGAACTGGAAGCATTATTGGACACATTAAATCGATTAGATTTATGCTTGAACCTATTAAAGGTTTTAGCAATCATGGCTACCAGATCATCATCGTCAGTTTCCTCACAACCATTACTTAGATTTGTAGTTAGGCCAGAGTTCAGTAAGTTGTTTAACACTTCCTTCATAGAATGTAACTGGATATTCTTAGTAGACATTAAAGCAGCACAAGGTTGCCCAGTAAAGTTGGCAGCCTTGGAACCCTGAGCATGGTCTAAGGCATCTTGCTCAGCCAGTATTCTTGCAGCATCATTATCTTCAGTAAATCTGAAGGCTCCATAAAGAGAAGCAAGAGTATGGATGTGCAAGGTCTTACCTTGTCTTAAGACAAGAACCATGTGTGCCCATTTGGATGGCAAAACATCACAAAATTTTTCAAGAAGAATATCCTTATCCTTCTCCACTCCCAAGCCTCTAAGTTGATTAATTAGGCCAGTAAATCTGGTATAAGTACCAGTTAAGCTTTCATTGGGAAGAGCAAAGAAGGATTCATACTTCTTGTTAAGAGCAACCTTTTTGGTGATAATGATGTCATTTCCTCCTTCAAACTGGAGAACTAATTCATCCCACATAGATTTTGCACTAGGAAATAGCACAAGTGTTGGAATTAGTTCCTCAGGAACAGCAGCAAGGATCATGTTTTTTAGTCTGGTATCAAGATCAACCAGTCTGCGATCCTCATCTGACCAATGTTCCTCAGATTTTTCCCTGGTGTCTCTTCTCCCAGTAGGTTCGAGAAGAGGGCTAACACCACTTGACATGGGTATATATGGTCCATCCTTAAGGATTTTCAACATATACCTCTCTATCCCACCAAAATGCAAGAGCATTCTAGCCTTCCATGTACCAATTGTCTCACCATTCCCATCGAATTTGGGAACAGGAGTGTTGGAGTAATGTACATGAACATGGTTAGCTCCAGGAGTAGGAGGAGGAGGAGGAGGGTTAGTATTCAAAGGAGTTGTAATATTAGGCTTAGATTCATTTGGACCAGAACCATTCTCACCTTCAGCAGCCATCGAAGCAGACCTAGGTTATAGAATTGAAACAATTCAACCTGCCTGCTCTGATACCACTTGTAATTCCCAACTATTACTAGATGGGTGCTGAAGACACCTCTATGTCAATGGTGAGTGAACTTTGCAACACAATCAATTAATCTGGATATGACCAGTTTGATTGATTGTGTACCAGGTTAACTGGAGTTAATATTAAGGTGACAGAATGTGAAAGTCAATTCAATGCAATAATATAAATGACAAGTATATAAATTGGTGAGATAATATGTATTTTTCAAGTGTATTTTATTTATTGATTGTTTAAATAAAATACAAGGTTGTTGCGGAACCAAGATAATACAAGAATGTAAATATCCTAACAACCCATGAAATACAATTGATCTAAACCTGGAAATTCTCCTAAACAATCGAAACACTTAAAGTTGTGAAATGTTCCTTTTTGCGATTGACAAAATATTGCACAAGTTCACCAATATTGCAGAATGTATGTGTTTGCAAAGTTGTGAAACTGCTTGTGCAAGGACCTCTATTTATAGTCGAAGATTGAGCATTAGGATCTCAACTTCGACGTACAAATATGGTTGACAGCACACAAAAGTATTGTTAAATAATCCTTTTTGTGTGCTAAATAAAGTAAGACAAAAGGTTACTTTATTCAACCACTCTACATCTTTGCACTTTTATCCAAAGACAAAATTATTGTCCGGTTAAAAGGATGTAGTGTAAAAGATCCTCCTCGTAATCAGTGTAAAGCTTTGTAAGAGCATTTACACTCGAGGATTCTCCAGTTGATTGATCTGGTAGATTGTCAACTGGGCTTCGCTGCCATTGCCAATCTCTGTCTTCCATTTGTTGTCTTCGACTTCAACTGAAAGGTCTTCAGATTCTAGTCTTCAGATCTCAACTAGAGGAAGTCATCAGTTGCTTAACTGTACAATGCAACTAGACTTCTAATATTTCGGACAATTCTTCATGCTCTCCAGATGTCGTTGGAGAGCTCCAGTTTACAGCTTAAACTGGACCTAACAAACCTTCATTGAAATCTTTCACTAAAGCTGATTTTGATAAATTCATGGAGGGAGAATATGTTTTTGATTTAGAAATTGAGAAAAAGATTGAATTTACCAAAATCAGAGTTGAAACAAAAGAGGAATCTCAAAATCTTTTGTCCAAAGCTCCAACTTCATATTATTCAAAGAAACGAGTTAAGACCAAACTCGTCAAGACTGAACCAAAGACAGTTAAGTTAGAAACAAAGACTCCTACCCCGATGAAACATGTCAAAAAGGAACAAGCTGAGACCCCACCCAGAACAAAGTACACTAAAGTGAAACTTCTGAAAAACTATCCTAATGCTTCTCCATCTAGCTCTTAATCTAGTTCTTTACCTAAAGTGTCTAAGTCTAGCTTAGTTTTGCTAAATAAGGATGCATATAATGGTACTACTAGATATAGGGATAGATATGGATGGTTCTCTCATGATAAACCAAAGAAGCAAGAAGTTTCCTCACCTCCAAAAGATCCTAAAAGGATGAAAGTGTTTAAAACCCCTCGTTCTAATCTTCTTAGTTTCAATTCAACAGGTGGAAAGAGCATAACTAATGGTGCAAAATAAGTTGCTAAAACTTTAGAACCTAAGATCACTAGTAATCAAAAGGATGTTGAGAAAAAGAAAAAGAGAAGGAGGGGAAAGACTGGTAATGGGAGGAAGGGTGTTTTTGTTAATTCAAACAATTCATCTTTGATAAACAATGTTGATTGTGCCAAGGCAAGGCCTTGTGAGCTTGTAAACAAGTTTAATTCTCGTACTCATATGGTTGATGTTAATTTGAATGCTTGTAGACATGTTACTTTTAATTCATGTGTGAATGTTCGTACTTTTTATCCAAATGTGTTTATTGATGATGTGCTTGTTAATGCTTATGTTGATTCTAAAACATGTTTGAATGCAGTTCCTAAGTTATATACCCTACCTGTTTTAAATAACCACCAAGGACCCGTCTTCAAGTGGGTACCTAAAGTCGGTTAAATTTTTTTTTATTGCAGGAAATAACCATCTGTGTTTGGATACTCGATTCCGGGTGTTCAAAACACATGACTAGAAATAAAGCTTTGCTCAAGAATTTTGTTGAACGATTCATGGGAACTGTTCGCTTTGGAAACAACAATTTCGCTCCTATCTTAGGTTATGGAGACATTGAACGAAATGGAAATGTCATAAAGAAAGTTCATTATGTTGAAGGATTAAGTCATAACTTGTTCAGTATTGGACAATTCTATGACAACAATCTTCAAGTTCTTTTTCGACAATCCCTTTGTAAAGTCCAAACTCTAGATGGAGTTGATATTCTTTGCGGTGATCATGATAATAACCTTTTTACCATCAATCTCGATGATAACCAACCAACCGATAATATTTGTCTCATTTCAAAGGCTATATCAAAGAATTCTTGGTTATGGCATAGAAGGCTTTCTCATATGAATTTTCAAACTATCAATGCTTTGGTCAACAAGCATCTTGTTGAAGGCTTGCCTTACTATAACTATGAAAGTGAGCATGTTTGTCCTTCTTGTGCTGTTGGGAAGATCAAGAGAGCTTCTCATAAACCAAAGAAATCTCCAAACTCGTTAGCACCTCTTTGTTTGCTTCACATGGATCTTTGTGGACCGATGAAAGTACAAAGCCGAAATGGGAAGAAATACATCTTGGTTATTGTTGATGATTATTCAAGATATACTTGGGTCAAGTTCCTCGCATCCAAAGATGAAACAACTCAGATTCTGATAAATTTCATCACTGCTACTCAAGTAAATCTTCAACTTCCAGTTCGTTACATCCGTTCGGATAACGAAACTGAGTTCAAGAATGCCGTATTTGATGAGTTTTGTAAATCCAAGGGCATTACTCACCAACTTTCAGCTGTTTGTACCCCACAACAAAACGGTGTCGTTGAAAGGAGAAATCGAACGCTAGTGGAAGCAGTAAGGACAATGCTTGCTTATTCCAAGTTGCCATCCAATATGTGGGCTGAAGCTGTTGACACTGCTTGTCACACTCATAATCGGTCCATCATCAATCAGCGTTTCGAAAAGACTCCTTATGAGGTTGTTAACAAACGCAAACCCAACATCAATTACTTTCATATCTTTGGGTGTGTTTGTTACACTTTGAATGATCGCGAGAATCTTGGAAAGTTCGAGAAGAAAGGTGATGAAGGATATTTTGTTGGTTATTCCAAAACATCAATTGCCTATCGAATCTACAATCGCCGAACAAACACAATTCAAGAAACAATGAATGTTTGGTTTGATGAGATGTCGGGCATGATCTTTGAGCAAGAAAGTTTGCTACCAACTAATGATAATCCAAGTGCTTCAAGTACTTCAACAAAGACTTCTACCTTAGCTTCTAAGTTCAAGAAGTTTCCAACTCTAACAAGTGATGAACTAGATATTTTTTTTGAAGAATTCTACAATTCAAAACTGATTCATGATGAGAACCTCAAGTCATCGTTGAACCAATTTCAAACAATGAACCTATTCAAAACAACGATCTAGTTCCTGACAACAATCATGAATCATCAACAAGTTCTTCTGAGCAAGAAAATTCATCTTCTAGTAGTAGTTCCTCATCCTCTTCTAATGATTCTTCTTCATCATCCTCTCATGATAATTCTTCTCAAGTGAATGTTCAAGAACAACCTACCCACTTTACTCAGACAACAAATCCATTGAACACTCCAAGTGTGTTTGTGCCACTTGACTTTGATCATCCATCCTATGAGGAAGCAGTTCTACCAAGCTATGATTCCATCTCTCAACAAAACTCAAGTTTTAATGATGATGATGTTGATATTCAACCACAAGATCCTCTTCCTCGTGATCGCAAATGGTCACGTATGCTGAAAGATCATCCTACTGATCAAATAATTGGAGATCCACAAGCCGGAGTAACTACTAGCACTTCAGTAAACAAGTGTCTTGTTGCACTTTCTCTCAGCAACATCGAACCCAAAACTGTCTCTGAAGCTCTTCGTGATCCAGAGTGGGTTAAGGCTATGCAAGAAGAACTCGCACAGTTTGAAAGACTGAAAGTATGGAGATTAGTTCCAAATCAGAGAAAAGCTGAGCCAATCGGAACAAAGTGGATATTCAAAAACAAAAAGGATGAGAATGGAGTGGTAGTAAGAAACAAAGCTCGACTTGTTGCAAAGGGTTATTGTCAACAACCTGGTGTTGATTTCGACGAAACTTTTGCTCCAGTTGCAAGAATGAAGGCCATTCGAATTTTCTTAGCATATGCAGCATTTCGAAACTTTACTGTATTTCAAATGGATGTAAAGACTGCTTTCTTGAATGGTGATCTTAAAAAAGAAATTTACGTTCAACAACCAGAAGGTTTTGTTGATCCTCAAAGAACAAACCATGTCTATCGGTTAGACAAGGCTCTCTACGGTCTTAAGCAAGCACCCCGAGCATGGTATGATTCCTTAACTTCTTTCTTACTACGAGGTGGCTTTACCAAAGGCATAATTGACCCTACCTTGTTCATTCGCAAACAAGGTAAGCATGTTCTTCTTGTCCAAATATATGTTGATGACATTATTTTTGGGTTAACCAGTCAAACATTTTGCCAAAACTTGTCATCTCTTATGGTTAATCATTTTGAAATGAGCATGATTGGGGAAATAAACTACTTTTTGGGTCTTCAAATCAAACAATTACCAACTGGTTTTTTTATATCACAAGGTAAATACATAAATGACATGTTGAAAAAGTTTGATATGATTTCATGTTCATCAATTTCTACCCCAATGGCTACTCGAACAAACATAAATGCTGATAAAAATGGGAAACCATTTGACCAAAAGAGATATCGAAGTATGATTGGTTCGTTGTTGTATCTAACAGCATCTCGCCCAGATATAATGTTTGCAACATGTATGTGTGCTAGGTATCAAGCTGCTCCAACTGATTTACATTATCAAGCTGTGAAATGAATCTTTCGTTATCTAAAGGGTACACCCAATTTAGTTCTCTGGTATCCAAGGAATACTGGATTCAATCTAACTGCTTATTCAGATGCAGATCATGCAGGTTGTAAGCTTGATCGCAAGAGCACTTCCGGTACTTTACAATTTTTAGGTGAAAAAATTATGAGTTGGTCTTCCAAGAAACAGAATTGTGTATCACTATCAACTGCTGAAGTTGAATATGTGGTTGCGGCTAGTTGTTGTGCTCAATTTTTATGGATGAAAACTCAACTTACTGATTATGGTCTGAAATATGATCATATCCCTATCTATTGTGACTCTCAAAGTGCCATTGCTATTGCAGTCAACTCAGTCAATCACTCTCGATCAAAGCACATTGATGTTAGATATCATTTTCTCAAAGATCATATTGAGAAAGGTGACATCGAGCTCTACTTTGTGGGAACTGACTATCAATTTGCAGATTTGTTCACCAAACCATTGGATGAAAAGAGGTTTAACTTTCTTATCTCCAAGCTTGTTATGTTAAATCTTGAACCTTGAATTATTTTGTTCTTGATACATTCTAGAAAAACAAAATACAAAATTTGAAAAGATAAAATCAAATACAAAAATAGAAAATCTTGAAAACAAACAAAAAGTTTTTTTTTCAAAGAGGCTTACATATACTCTGTATGTAACCCGTTCTTAAATGTTTTATTTATTTTACAGTGGCTTGCATATACTATGTAACAACCCTCAATCTCAAATTAGGACTACTTACTTATATTTATCTAGGTTTCGATCCCTAGAGGTTCATTAAGAGAAATTGCCTCCTAGATATTCAAGCATAGTGATAATTGCCCCCTAGTGCAGTGAAATGCTTTAGAAATGCCCTAAATAATAACTATAATCATTCAATACGATCTCAAACTATAAATTAGTTCTAATCAAACTTGGTGAAATGTCAATGAACCAAAAATTTTATTTCAAGAAGTTGAGTTACATAAATAATTGTACAAGACTCACAAGTTGCGATAACAACCAAAAATCTCTATAAATGTCCAACAATCCAAACACAAAGCTAATTAAAGTATATTTGAACACAAAGATATAATGACCATCTTGAAAATAGATTTATAAACTATTATGTACATAATAGTAAGCTTGAATAATAATAAGTACATAAATATATTGCAACATTTGAATAAGTCTTCCAATTAAAAGATATGCACACAACTTAAACTTATTATACATATAAACTCTTATAAAATCCACCAATCAACATACAACTAACCCACTTATTCTTACACTCACACATAAATATACATCACATATACATATACATACATACAAACACTAGTTAGGACTTAAACCCAACACAAACCACTTGGGTTAACCAATGAGTTCACTCCTAACCCACTACACCACTCCTTTAGACCAATAGGCATCCTCCTAACTCCTTTTCCTCCTCTCTCCCACGTCCATACATCTGCACACACCACCCCACACCTTTCATTCTTGAAAACACAACACACACTCCTCCCAAAAACTCTCTCTCAACTATCTCCACCTCCTTCTCCATTTTCAGATTTCTCCAAGGCAAAATGGAGCTTGAAACTAACTAATCTAGTGTAATAATAAGTTCCATTGATCATCCAACAACTAGAGTCATGTATGGTGGAAGCATGGAGTCGATTTGGAGGCAACAAGGTCACGAAATCAGCCCTCTAAGGGGCTGATCGAACAGCAGCAGAAAACAGGAGCAAACAAGTCCCATCTTCTTCCTTCCTTTTGGTTCTTGATTATCAATGGGTACCCAACATGTTCCTTTGTTTGTTCTTCATCCCTTCTTTCAGTTGATAGCTTATTTTCCCTTATTTTTGAGCTTGTAACAGCCAACAAACGACTCATGGGCTGCCATCAAGAACAAGACCCAACACCACATCCCATCTTGTTATTTTGATCTTCAAAGGTTGATAACTTGAACTCTTTTGATTACCACTCTTTTTACCTTTCATTTTATCACTAAATACACATATATGCATGCATATTTAAATGATGGAATAATAAGAAATAATCATAAAAAGTCTCACACATAAAAGATAATAAGTTGATTGAGCTTGAAAGTGATAGATCTTAACATGCATGCTTAGATTTGCACTAGTTTTGATTGATTTTGATTTGGGGATTTGAGATGGATGGTTATGATTTTGAATTTGATATAATCTGTATATTTGATGTTAAGAGATACAAAACAAAGTAATAATTTTGTTAGTGGGAATCTAGAGGTTAAAGCAAGCAAACAAAACCATTGGTGGGATGTATTAACCAATAAACATTCTGACAGAATTGATCTCCTGTCTTAGAACGGGTAAACTGAACATGTGAGGACATTTTCAAGAAAAACTATCAAAATAAAAGTTGTAGACAAATGAGTTAAGATTAACCTCCAACTGGAATTACTCAAAAACACTAAACCAAACGAAAGATATGATTTTTCTACTGAAACTGGTCAAAACTGTAATTTTGTATGAATATTTTATAAACTTTAACAATTTTTATCTCCTAATCCATAAAGTTCCAGGAGGTCATACTTGGTGGAAAGTAATTTCAATGTGTTGTGAACTTAAAATAAAATCATGGGATTTTTCTAACAATCAGAATATCAAGAACTTTTATAAAACTTCTGATGTCGCAAGCAGTGCCCATTCGGGACAGTTTGTGTTTGGATAATTTTTAAGGACACCAAACATCATCTAAAAATTCACCAAAAATTCACAAAAATACTAGATACATATAAGTCACTGTGTAAAAATCATGAAGGTCCAAATAATTCGGCTTGACCCCAAAATAGTAGCTACCATTTTAAAAATAAAGTATAAAACAGAAAATTTGTAAGTAATCTTATAAATGGCATAATGGGCTATGTAATGAACTAAGAACCATTATGGGCTAACCCGGCCCAAATAATGAACCCAAAGGAACACAAATCAGTAGGCCCACTTGGCCCAATAAGCCTTATAGCCCAATAACCACTATGACCCATTATGCACCTAACCCAAATAAGGTAAAGCCCAATAACTAATGTAAGCCCAAAACATTTAAAAGCCCATGACACTTAAGGCCCAATTGATAATGGTCCATAACACTTAAACAATTTCATGAGATAAGTGTAATAAAAATAAAACAAAGATAATTAAGTGAGATAGGAATAAGTAATCATGTTAACCAAGTTATATACTGATATCACAAATGCTAAATCGCGCTAAAATCGGTTACACAACAAATGATGAATAAGGATAACATAGCTTAATATGATATTTCTACATGATAACCTAAGATGCCAAGTGAAACCACAAATGAAGCCAAGTTACCAAAAATCTAACAACTTATAACTACGCATGTAATTAAAGTAACCTTTTTCACCATCAATCGCTACAACCAAAACAATGCGAATGTTAGCAATATACTTGGATTCCACAATTGATAGCAACATAATGAAAGCGGCATTTCTAAGTGATGGCTTAAGATAGGAACTTACGTATATTAGTCCTATCGTAGGGATAGTCTTGGCTTGAAAAATGATGGAGGAACATAATGGATATATGGTCAAGGAAGCTATAGATGGGAAGTACCCATTTTGGATAGATGAGTATAATATGCGGCATATCAAGGTGAGTCATAGCCCCCTTTCAAACTCTTTTATGTGTTTTACTTTCGGGGTGAAAAGCATGATAAATGAAACTACTTTCTATATATGCAATGTTTCTTGAAAGAGAGTTTGTTATATGAAATGATTCTTGATGTATGAGTATGAAATGATAATAAAGGATTTATGTGATGAGCTTGAGTTCTGTCAAACCGCGGCGTTCGGTACACTACTATTTACTCCGAAAGTGGAGGCCTGTAGTTAGTTAGTTGCGCAACTAGGTTTCGTCCGCCCACCCAAAGCGTACCGTTGGAAGGTTGGTTGCCTTCGTGACAACCTTCACTTCTAGTCTGGCCCCGGGTGTTCTAACTACCTTAAGATAATCGGGCGTCTCCATGGCACGACCCATTATCATTATTGTTATTATTATTACGGCACTTGATTGACAGCTTGTGCTATGAATTGAATTATTGGATTGTAATCGGACTTGAATAAAATGGTAGTAGTAGTGGCTCAAGCATTTACTCATCAAAGTTATGTAAATTATGCCCTTGTGGCTAAGTAAAAGGGATATTAATATTGTTGAGAATTGGAAATTGTTTGGACATACGGATTGGGTATCGTCCCTCATATGATATCTTGAAAGACGTTGAAATTGGTGATATTGAAATGATTTTGGTAACCGAATGATTTTGGTATGATATACGATTAATCAATTTATATACTTTTTCTCTCATGATGATTTGACAAATGAGGACCTGAAATTTTACTATAGATTCTCCAAGTCTTGATATGACATTATGGTATTTGGAAACTTGATAACATGATATGAAAACTTTGTCGATCATATGGTTTGGATATTTCGAAATGTAATGGTAATCAGTTTTTCTAAGTATTAAAACGGTGATGTACCAAGATTTATATAAAAACCTATGCACTCACCAACTACGTTTTCGTAGTTGACACTTTTTCTTCATGCTTTTCAGGAAATAAGCTTAAGCATTGAGGATTTATATGCTTCATGAATATTTGCATTGCCCTTTGGAGTCAAAGATCAAACCTTGTGATAGGCAATGGAATCCGCCTTGATCATTGTAGTATACTACTTCACGTGCTTGTTATTTGTTTCGTGAACTTAATATTCAAGTACGGTGGACGCATTTGTACTTGGAAATTGGTTCACATGCGTGTACATTTGTAAATTCTTTTATCAAATAAAACTATGGTGAATGTTATTTATAATCCTTTGTTTTGAATACTCGACTTTCTGTACATCTCATTGTTCCGCCTTAGTTGGGGTGTTACAGAAAATGGTATCAAGAGCCAAGGTTATAGAGAACATTGGGGTTCCTACGGGAATTTCAAAACTATAGCCACTTTTCAAAACGATTTTTATAGTCGAGTCGAGCATGAGGTTAAGTGGATTAGTTTGAGCTTTAAATGGTAGGACCCTAATTAAACATAGAGTCATGAATCTATGTTTAATTATGAGAGAACCATGTAAAACTCAAACGACCACTTGGACCTATGTTCAAAAGGATTCCTTTTCAAAAAAAAAAATAAATAATAAAAGAGATCTTTATTAAATCCGTTTTTATGAGCGTACGTGTTGCATTTAGACATTCACCTAAGCACATATAAGGATTTGAGACTTGCTTTAGTTAAGGATTATGCTAGCTTGGTAGGATTCCTCTCCTTGCACATTAGAAGTGAAACGAATCTAAGATTGAAATATATTATTTGTTGATACATGCTACTCTATGCTATAACGTGCAAACTTGGGCATGATTGATTTGATTGCAATATGAAAGTTATAAGGTACAATGTGAAAGTTGTAATGTGCAATGTGAAAGCTTGTATTGTCTATGTGAAAGTTTAAAGGTGCAATGTGAAAATTTTGTGAGAAATGCATGCGTAAAAGATTTATGAATTATGATGTTGAACTTTAAGTAGCATATGCACTATAAAATAATGTGATTATCATGAAGCATGAATTTACTTCGAATATGACTTGTTTAAGTTATCGGGTGATGAGACTGGTTATTTAAGAATGAACTAAAAGGGGATATAGGTATGACAAGTAATATGAAATTCTATAGCCGATATGGATATAAGAGCTTTTACTCTCTAAGTTTGGACTATTTGAAATATGGATATAAGAGCCCTTACTCTCTAAGTTTGAGCTATTGAAATTAGCGTGTGAATATTGCGATGATTATGTAGTCATGCCTTACTATTGACATACTTATTGCACCCTAAGGTTAAGCTATATAAGGGCTAGTGCGTAGATGATGTAATGACTATATAGTTGTGCCTAATTATGAGATAGTTATGATGCTCTAAGATGTGACTATTGAGAACTAGTAATCGCTTGATATGACGATAATATAGTTAGTCCTTACTATCAAGATAGATATTGTATGTTGAGATTCGATCGCTTGAGAACTAGTGATTGCCCTTGGGAAATTCATTATAAACTAGAAATTTTCTAAGTATGAAAGTTGTCATTAAGTACCCCTCCGATATTCGTTCACTCATGCTTTTTGAAACTATTCAATATCCTTTTCTTATGACACCGCTATTCATTATTACATACGACGACGCAATATCACCTATAAAGCATCCTCTCACGAGCGTTTGACGATATACTCTAAGGATTATAGTCCCAAGATATGACGCGACTTGAAGATATCTACACACAACCTTTTTATGCGATCTGAGATGGCGCAAAACATACGGGGAATGTCAAACTAAGTCGGAGATTTACAAATGGTGAGCGGCACTAAGGCCTTATCACGATACAACGTCACCAGTCGAACACGTACCCATACATTCTAGATGACACACTGTGAGGAATGTAACCTCGAAATTTGGTGCAATATTTCTATTTTAACACGTATACGCGAACATCTATCTATATTATTTAAGTCAGTGCGGCGTATATTGACGTCATTAAAAGTTGGAGTCCAATGGGGAACGTAACACATAGAAGTGATTTCTTTAACTCGCGCAAGGAGTCTGATTCGAGCCTTAATGAATCTTTTGTTTTATATTTCCTACTTTATTCATTTGAAACCAAATTCTATATCCTTGATATTCCTAATGATTCAATGTAATGATCACCACCGCTTCTCTTCAAAAGTTAGTAACCTAACAACGTACAACTCACTCACGCCACACTCGGCAATGACGAAATCAAGTAAGTAGTACTCCGCTCTCGCTGCGACATCAAGAGATGCGAATGACGTTTAGTCTTCAGTTGTCCAAAAGCGAAATGCTTGGGATAAATATATAGCATAGAAGATGCGTTGGATCATGTACATAACATAGGTTGTGGAAGATATGTTGTATGTCAATCAAAGTACAAAGAAGCAAATTTTCACAAGCGACGTTGAAGCATTCCGTTTAACTCACCTAAAGATATTAATCTGGGTTGACGTCTTATTCTCGCTACGAACTCTTACTCCTCACTTCCACATTGAAGCTAGCCAAGTAAATTTTGACAAACTCGAGGACCAAACATGATGAAAGCATGGTCCTTCTTCTTTTCCAAAGATTTACGATTCCCTTAATCCACGGATGACTCGACACAACACCTGAAAGTGGGGAGACCAAATAACTAACACCACCCACTCGCAACGACGTTAAGAGAGGACTCACTCGATACAAGGAAGTTCAAGAAACTAGCGAGTCAGAGAATATAGTATAGAAGATACTATAAACTAGTATACCCAATGGAAGCGATGCCTTGGATATGGTCTACATGTGAGCGAGTGTAGAGGCAATTGAACCGAGGCCTCAAAGTGATGAAGGAATTAAAGGTCCTTTTATCCATGTAAAATGGAGCCTCGACAGAAATTAGAAGAAATTCCAAGGTTACCGTTGGAGCGAAGATGGAAAATTAAGGAGGATAAGAAGTAATATAAAACCTATGTGACCCCCGCGATTTGAAGATAAATGAAAAATGGTTGGGACTACTCTAGAGGACTAGAATAGTTACAAGTAAGATTAGGAAATCTAGCGAATTGAAAGTCGTCTAGAAGGATGAGAAATTTAGCGAATTGAAGATTGACAAGATGTAATGGTGATTCAAGGAACCTAGCTAAGAAGGTGGCTAATGAGCTTGCTTAGAGGAGAAAACGAGATGATACGAAAAGCAAGAAATCCCTTACATTTTTCTAGGAGAAAAATGTTAAGGGGGTAATCGCAACAAGGAAGATATTCGAACAAGGAGAATGAAGCACAAGACTATACTTTATCGTTCAATAAGAGCTATTCACTACCATCATTGAAGCTGTGTGAAGTAGAAAGTAAAGTAAAGGAAGGCGATCTAACCCACACGATAAAGTGAAGGTATTGACGTTATCTATAAGGTGTAGTTCTGTCGGTGTTCATCTTTATGGCGCTCCGTGCATTATACTTTAAATACCTATT
The DNA here is from genome assembly GCF_010389155.1 of Erigeron canadensis. Taxonomy (NCBI): domain Eukaryota; kingdom Viridiplantae; phylum Streptophyta; class Magnoliopsida; order Asterales; family Asteraceae; genus Erigeron; species Erigeron canadensis. The sequence goes on from NC_057763.1 coordinate 15,992,063, forward strand.
GGAAAGCCTTCATTGAGAGACAAACTAAGCTGAGAGGAAGCGGTATACGCCAACACCCAATGGAGGCTAGTTTGCTAAAGAAGGGGAGTATGGTCGATAAGTGGAGGAAACATGAGTGATGGATATTCCCTCAAGGTCAACGGTCGTTTGGAGGTAATCTAAAATAAGATGAACTTGGGCGTGAAAAATTTTAGAACACATGGTGAACAGTCAAGAACCATCGACCCATGAAGTAGTGCGCCCAAGAGAAGTGAAAAGGAAAACGACATGAAATCGCTAAGTTAGTAGTCAGAGTAAATTAGGAATACAACGTTAGAAGTTAAGGCACGTACCACCACAACGATTAAGGAAGTTGGTCGTTGAATTAACTTTTAAGAAACTACAAACTCCGGAAAGGTCTATTTACGAAACACTGGAACGAAAGCGTGATAATGATAACATACATTTGTGATGAGTTAGGATCCAAGGATCCCTATCACTATGATCTCGCAAGTACCCCTGAGATAAACTCCAAGGACTATCGACTGCGCGTGTGTCAACCATAGTAACAATTATCTAGTAAGAGATGGATCCAAGTGGCAAACGGTAAGGAGTATGGTTATCCATAAGAACACGAAGGAGAAATGGAGAAAACTAGATGGTTGAGAGAAAGATGAGGCATGAAGCTTCACCTAAATTATGTTACATCGCGATTCCTACAAGCATTAGGCTAGTGTACTCGAAAAGAAGCTTAGCTTAGAAAACTAAAGGTAGATATGAGGCTTTAGAGAGCAAGGTCATTGGAAGTTTTGTGTAGGCCTGAAGGGACCTAAGAAAAATTGTCCTCGAGAAGGGATTCATACTAATAAGGGCTTGGAGTGTTAGTCTTGCCAAGACGGTGAGGATGTGGTATGCTTATTTGTGAGCATAAGGATTGTGTCAACTCTATCGCAAGGAATGCGTGGGAATAGATAGAAATAGAAGAGGTTATATATGTAAAGTTAAAGGGAGTTTGGTCGAAAATGTGTTATGGATGGTAGTCATTCTACATAAAAAAGGGAAGAATTAGAGGTGTCATAAACGATTTGCAAGCTAAGCAAGAGAAATGGTAACGATGTGACTTAGCGAATAACAGAAAAAGGTGACTTTGGGAAAATAAGGGCGAAAATTGAAAGAACAAAGGTGAGTATGAGGAACAAGATGGAACTATCATCATACATTACATGACCGATTTCTCTTGCACGCCATGAGGCAATAAAGTCGAACTAAAAACCCTAGAATGAGGTATTATGGAGATGTACCCTTGCAAATTTTAATACAACTCGACATCCCGGATTAGCATCCCTTGTTAAGGGGTAATCCCTTAACAAGTGATTAGTCACAACCAAAGTCAATATTTTCTAGTAGCGGCAAGCGTGTCCAACATCAAACCAAAGAAAGATAAAAGTAGGCGAGGAGCCAGTGGAGGATTCTTTATTGGGACAAAGCAAACGATAAAGGAAAGTATACACAGTAACAATGGGAAATGAGTAGCCACCAACGATCGAAATTCCAACGTCTCTTATTATTTTTGTTATAACTCACGTTATGAACCGTCTGCTCATATTACACCTCCGTATTAATATTCTCGTCATAATCCCATTACTTAACATTGATCTAGGCGGAATGGACAATCTACAGTGATTTCTTACGATTAATCTAAAGTCATCTCAGGAAACGAGCGAAAGTTATAACCTTTCAAAGCTTTAACCAGGTGATATTTAGGGCACCAACAGATAGATGCCCCCAGCGATGGAGGTTAAAAAGCCCGTAAGTAACCGAAAGGTCGTGATAAAACTATATGAACTCTCAAATTTGTACGACTCCGTGAAGCTACCCTTATTGCCAATCTATTCATTTTATAACCGTATGAACGAGCAAACTTCGAGGACGAAGTTGATGTTAAGGGGGTAATGATGTAACAACCCTCAATCTCAAATTAGGACTACTTACTTATATTTATCTAGGTTTCGATCCCTAGAGGTTCATTAAGAGAAATTGCCTCCTAGATATTCAAGCATAGTGATAATTGCCCCCTAGTGCAGTGAAATGCTTTAGAAATGCCCTAAATAATAACTATAATCATTCAATACGATCTCAAACTATAAATTAGTTCTAATCAAACTTGGTGAAATGTCAATGAACCAAAAATTTTATTTCAAGAAGTTGAGTTACATAAATAATTGTACAAGACTCACAAGTTGCGATAACAACCAAAAATCTCTATAAATGTCCAACAATCCAAACACAAAGCTAATTAAGTATATTTGAACACAAAGATATAATGACCATCTTGAAAATAGATTTATAAACTATTATGTACATAATAGTAAGCTTGAATAATAATAAGTACATAAATATATTGCAACATTTGAATAAGTCTTCCAATTAAAAGATATGCACACAACTTAAACTTATTATACATATAAACTCTTATAAAATCCACCAATCAACATACAACTAACCCACTTATTCTTACACTCACACATAAATATACATCACATATACATATACATACATACAAACACTAGTTAGGACTTAAACCCAACACAAACCACTTGGGTTAACCAATGAGTTCACTCCTAACCCACTACACCACTCCTTTAGACCAATAGGCATCCTCCTAACTCCTTTTCCTCCTCTCTCCCACGTCCATACATCTGCACACACCACCCCACACCTTTCATTCTTGAAAACACAACACACACTCCTCCCAAAAACTCTCTCTCAACTATCTCCACCTCCTTCTCCATTTTCAGATTTCTCCAAGGCAAAATGGAGCTTGAAACTAACTAATCTAGTGTAATAATAAGTTCCATTGATCATCCAACAACTAGAGTCATGTATGGTGGAAGCATGGAGTCGATTTGGAGGCAACAAGGTCACGAAATCAGCCCTCTAAGGGCTGATCGAACAGCAGCAGAAAACAGGAGCAAACAAGTCCCATCTTCTTCCTTCCTTTTGGTTCTTGATTATCAATGGGTACCCAACATGTTCCTTTGTTTGTTCTTCATCCCTTCTTTCATTTGATAGCTTATTTTCCCTTATTTTTGAGCTTGTAACAGCCAACAAACGACTCATGGGCTGCCATCAAGAACAAGACCCAACACCACATCCCATCTTGTTATTTTGATCTTCAAAGGTTGATAACTTGAACTCTTTGATTACCACTCTTTTTACCTTTCATTTTATCACTAAATACACATATATGCATGCATATTTAAATGATGGAATAATAAGAAATAATCATTAAAAAGTCTCACACATAAAAGATAATAAGTTGATTGAGCTTGAAAGTGATAGATCTTAACATGCATGCTTAGATTTGCACTAGTTTTGATTGATTTTGATTTGGGGATTTGAGATGGATGGTTATGATTTTGAATTTGATATAATCTGTATATTTGATGTTAAGAGATACAAAACAAAGTAATAATTTTGTTGGGAATCTAGAGGTTAAAGCAAGCAAACAAAACCATTGGTGGGATGTATTAACCAATAAACATTCTGACAGAATTGATCTCCTGTCTTAGAACGGGTAAACTGAACATGTGAGGACATTTTCAAGAAAAACTATCAAAATAAAAGTTGTAGACAAATGAGTTAAGATTAACCTCCAACTGGAATTACTCAAAAACACTAAACCAAACGAAAGATATGATTTTTCTACTGAAACTGGTCAAAACTGTAATTTTGTATGAATATTTTATAAACTTTAACAATTTTTATCTCCTAATCCATAAAGTTCCAGGAGGTCATACTTGGTGGAAAGTAATTTCAATGTGTTGTGAACTTAAAATAAAATCATGGGATTTTTCTAACAATCAGAATATCAAGAACTTTTATAAAACTTCTGATGTCGCAAGCAGTGCCCATTCGGGACAGTTTGTGTTTGGATAATTTTTAAGGACACCAAACATCATCTAAAAATTCACCAAAAATTCACAAAAATACTAGATACATATAAGTCACTGTGTAAAAATCATGAAGGTCCAAATAATTCGTCTTGACCCCAAAATAGTAGCTACCATTTCTTAAAAATAAAGTATAAAACAGAAAATTTGTAAGTAATCTTATAAATGGCATAATGGGCTATGTAATGAACTAAGAACCATTATGGGCTAACCGGCCCAAATAATGAACCCAAAAGGAACACAAATCAGTAGGCCCACTTGGCCCAATAAGCTTATAGCCCAATAACCACTATGACCCATTATGCACCTAACCCAAATAAGGTAAAGCCAATAACTAATGTAAGCCCAAAACATTTAAAAGCCCATGACACTTAAGGCCCAATTGATAATGGTCCATAACACTTAAACAAATTCATGAGATAAGTGTAATAAAAATAAAACAAAGATAATAAGTGAGATAGGAATAAGTAATCATGTTAACCAAGTTATATACTGATATCACAAATGCTAAATCGCGCTAAAATCGGTTACACAACAAATGATGAATAAGGATAACATAGCTTAATATGATATTTCTACATGATAACCTAAGATGCCAAGTGAAACCACAAATGAAGCCAAGTTACCAAAAATCTAACAACTTATAACTACGCATGTAATTAAAGTAACCTTTCACCATCAATCGCTACAACCAAAACAATGCGAATGTTAGCAATATACTTGGATTCCACAATTGATAGCAACATAATGAAAGCGGCATTTCTAAGTGATGGCTTAAGATAGGAACTTACGTATATTAGTCCTATCGTAGGGATAGTCTTGGCTTGAAAAATGATGGAGGAACATAATGGATATATGGTCAAGGAAGAAGCTATAGATGGGAAGTACCCATTTTGGATAGATGAGTATAATATGCGGCATATCAAGGTGAGTCATAGCCCCCTTTCAAACTTTTTGTGTTTTACTTTCGGGTGAAAGCATGATAAATGAAACTACTTCTATATATGCAATGTTTCTTGAAAGAGAGTTGTATATGAAATGATTCTTGATGTATGAGTATGAAATGATAATAAAGGATTTATGTGATGAGCTTGAGTTCTGTCAAACCGCGGCGTTCGGTACACTACTATTTACTCCGAAAGTGGAGGCCTGTTTAGTTAGTTGCGCAACTAGGTTTCGTCCGCCCACCCAAAGCGTACCGTTGGAAGGTTGGTTGCCTTCGTGACAACCTTCACTTCTAGTCTGGCCCCCGGGTGTTCTAACTACCTTAAGATAATCGGGCGTCTCCATGGCACGACCCATTATCATTATTGTATTATTATACAGGCACTTGATTGACAGCTTGTGCTATGAATTGAATTATTGGATTGTAATCGGACTTGAATAAAATGGTAGTAGTAGTGGCTCAAGCATTTACTCATCAAAGTTATGTAAATTATGCCCTTGTGGCTAAGTAAAAGGGATATTAATATTGTTGAGAATTGGAAATTGTTTGGACATACGGATTGGGTATCGTCCCATATGATATCTTGAAAGACGTTGAAATTGGTGATATTGAAATGATTTTGGTAACCGAATGATTTTGGTATGATATACGATTAATCAATTTATATACTTTTTCTCTCATGATGATTTGACAAATGAGGACCTGAAATTTTACTATAGATTCTCCAAGTCTTGATATGACATTATGGTATTGGAAACTTGATAACATGATATGAAAACTTGTCGATCATATGGTTCGGATATTCGAAATGTAATGGTAATCAGTTTTCTAAGTATTAAAACGGTGATGTACCAAGATTTATATAAAAACCTATGCACTCACCAACTACGTTTTCGTAGTGACACTTTTTCTTCATGCTTTTCAGGAAATAAGCTTAGCATTGAGGATTTATATGCTTCATGAATATTTGCATTGCCCTTTGGAGTCAAAGATCAAACCTTGTGATAGGCAATGGAATCCGCCTTGATCATTGTAGTATACTACTTCACGTGCTTGTTATTTGTTTCGTGAACTTAATATTCAAGTACGTGGACGCATTTGTACTGGAAATGGTTCACATGCGTGTACATTTGTAAATTCTTTTATCAAATAAAACTATGGTGAATGTTATTTATAATCCTTTGTTTTGAATACTCGACTTTTTGTACATCTCATTGTTCCGCCTTAGTTGGGGTGTACATCATGTACGCAAGTTCTTCAATGATATATAAAGTTGTTATACATTTTAAGAATTTGTTGGTTACAATAGATTGATATAGAAAAAAGGACTCGAACGCCTTGTGTACTTTCAAAGAGATCTTATATCAAGATGTATGTGTACTAGGTTCATTGCTTTCAAATCAGTTCGCTTAAATGTTTTATTGCATCAACTTGTTGATATAAGATGCGACGGATCGAAGCCTTTGTGTACTCCCTAGCAGTTTACAATGAACATTGTTGTTGAAGAAATATTTTTTAATTGAAAAATCTTGTTCACAATAGACTTTCAATTTTCCGGAAAATACCACATAAAGAATTTTACTCATTTTGATTTCACAAAACCAATTTTCCGAATTTTTTTATCATTCTTTCATGATAGATTAGGGGGAGTTTGTGATTTCAAATCTTTCAAAACTTCAAATGTGTTTTAACCCTTTTTCATACACACGTTTGATGATTTTCAAATAATTTTCAATCAATTGAAGTTCGGTGATTAGTTTGCACATGAGCTATTCATTCACTCCATGAACTTCATCATCACCGATGAGTTCTAACCCGGAATATTACTTCTGTCATTAGTGATGATGGTTTCGTGAAAATAGGATGGAGGAGTAAAGTCGAAAAGTGAGAGTTTAAGGTGATATGTGTGAGAAAAGGGTTAAAAGAAATGATACCCTTCACTAAACTCTCAAATCGCCGGGTAAAACACGTTTCTATAGGATTCATTTGTTGATATCGATATTGAAGAAGTCTTCATGGACCCAGTGAAGCGATGATGCACATCTTTACCTAACCACTCAAGTGTTTCTTAAAAATACTTGTTTCATTTCTCACGGAGATTTTCACATTTCTATAACTCTTATTTGGAAGATGTTGATATGAAAAAGGGCGACACTCTACTCTGGTCCCGACTTCATTGATCACGTTGTGTCTAGAGCTATCTTCATTGATCATTAATTTGATCATTATCATTCATTTAGGACACATTAAGTCATATCTTGTGATAT